>NC_045445.1:22735777-22740491 GCF_002776525.5 Piliocolobus tephrosceles
GAAAGAAAGAAAGAAAGAAAGAAAGAAAGAAAGAAAGAAAGAAAGAAAGAAAGAAGGAAGAAAGGGAGAGAGAGAGGGAGGGATGAGGGAAGGAAGGAAGGAAGGAAGGAAGGAAGGAAGGAAGGAAGGAAGGAAGGAAGGAAGGAAGGAAAGAAAGGTATACCCTTCAGGTTTTAAAATAGCCTTCAGTGTAAGAATCAGTTTCTCTGAAAATTTTACATTGCTCTGTTTACAATGGAAATAAAAAAGACCACTTTTTATAGTGAAGAAAACAAAAATCTTTGGGCAAATTTATAAGTAACACAAAATCCAATAATCCAAAGGATATTTAGTGACCCATGAGGTGGCCTTATAATAAAAAGGAAAAATATGATAAAAGGAAAAATTTCAAAACCCAAGGAGATTTGCAAACTATGTGGAAGCCTAAAGTCATACCAACAAACCCATGAGTGCTCACATATACATGTACTCATGCAAATATTCAAATGGAATAGATTTAGAAGAGAGCAGAAGAAAGAAGATCAAAATACTCATGCTTGTTTTCATGGACTGCTCAGCATTTTCTCGAAAGGATCATGTACAGAGATCGTCTCTGGTATGAAAGCGTGGCACTAAAGAGGCAAGTTTTCTGGGGGTCCTGATGTACTCAGCTCCCTGAAGAAGGATATCTTGTCAGGCCTACAAGGAATCTTCATCAGAAAAAGGCTAAGGAACAGGCACAGAGAACAATACTTGCTAATCTTAATGAACGGTTAGATCCTGAGCCTTAAAGGCCTCATCTTCGTTAGAAGAAAGCTAAAGAACCCATTTCTGTCCCATTAAGAGAGCTGAAATGAGAGCAGATCCCTCCACGTGGGTATGCCTTCATATTGGACCCTAGACAAAATGCTGCAAAGCCACTATAGCTATTACTTCCTGGGCTCAGAGAACACTTCCAGGCCTTCTGGTTGTGTATATCTGCACTCCTACTGATGTTCTGGAATTTATTGACTTGGCACAGTGACACATGTTCCTTTTCCTCAGATCCCTCTTGCTTTAGGCAACAGAAGCACCAGACTTTTGGTGTCCCTGAGACCTCCAGCGGCTGTTAGATGCCATCTCAAATGAGATTCATTTCCCCCTCCCCACATTCTAACGTTGCTAACATTGGGGCCCATACTCCAAAGTACAGGGATATCTTGTGCCAGCCCAACTATCTCATGGTCTAAGGGGCAGGGCCAGAAGATCATTGGCCAGAAGCTGTGTGTAGACTAATTTTTCTATAGTCCTGCCCACAGTGAGAGGAAACCAAACCCTGCATCAGTCCTGGTACCTTACTCATCAGCTTCTTCATTGAGATTTTGCCTTTGTCCAGAGTGAGCTCCTGGAAAGCCTAAGAGTTGAAGTTGAGAAGGCCCATCTTGGGGTCAGGCCCTATTGAGCCTTTGAATTTGCTAAATCTTTCTTAACTGCTAGATAGGAGGGAAGTTCAAACCCAAAGCTTTTGCTTTTGTCAAACTACTTCCTCGCGATGGCAGTATGAGCTCAGGAAAGCCAACTAACCCCGCCCCCCAGGCCCTCTTCTCCCGCCCATTCCATCTGAAAAAAATCACCACTAAAAGGCAAAGCTACCAGGAAACATGGTTGCCTTGTGTCTTGCCCAGTTTGAAGAAACTTGCTCACATTGCTGCGCTTTTGCTTTTGGTTTCTATATACAATCAAACTGAAGCCTAAAACCACACATTCTCATCAGGCATCTTTTCTTTTCAGTAATTCAGTTTCCTCTACCACAGCTTCACAGATTTCCTCATCAGTCACCATTAGATATGTACGATTTTCCCCATTTTCAAGTTTTCTGATACAAGGTTCAAGTCCCAAGGAGTCCGTGTATGAGGAAAAGAAATTGCTGTAACTCCAAAGCTTGTACGAGGCTATCTGTCTCCATCAGACGTTGTGGTCTTTGACCTGGCTCATTTCCCAAGCTCTTATGGTGTACTCCATTTTCTGGCTCACATAGTTTAGAAAGTAACCAAAATGGCATCCTTCTTTTTAAATGTCTTTCCAGATGGAGAACTCACTAATAAATATTTCAGTTGCTCAAACTTGATGTTCAAAATAAATACTAGTATTTAGCTATTATAATTTAAGGACATTAGAGTTAAGCTCTTCCATAGGTTTTGAACTAATATGTTAAAACATTATCAATTTTACCATATGACCTTTTCTTACACTTTTACATTTTTATGCCTCATATATATTCATGTTTTAATTTGCACATAGATGATGCTTTGAATGAATAAAGAAACAACACATTTTAAATAATCAATTGGGCACTTAGGTAGAGAATATACATTATGTATCCTTCTTAGATAATTATATAATTTATTGTCCAAGTTGGACAACTGTGTGAACTGTGACTTCCTAAGGCAAACTGAAAGGAATGTTCACCCTATTTATAATTCCACAGTCTTGAGACAAACACTGATCACATCTTTATGCTTTATTTACCTAAATATATATTTTTTTCTTTTTTTGAGACAGAGCCTTGCTCTGTCACCCAGCCTAGAGAGCAGTGACACAATCTCAGCTCACTGCAACCTCTGCTTCCTGGATTCAAGCGATTCTCCTGCCTCAGCCTCCCGAGTAGCTGGGATTACAGGCGTGCACCACCATGACCAGCTAATTTTTATATTTTTAGTAGAGACAGAGTTTCGCCATGCTGGCCAGGTTGGTCTCCTGACCTCAGGTGATTGGCCCGCCTTGGCCTCCCAAAGTGCTGGGATTACAGGTGTGAGCCAGTGTGCCTGGCCGATAAATTTTAATTTGTATATACATATACATGCTTACAAAAATTGGGCATTGTCCTGCATATTTTTTCTTTTATAGTTTTTCTCTTGGCTATATTATGAGCATTTTGACAGTTGGACTTTAGTTATCCAAAAGTACGATTTAAAAATATGAAAATAGCTATTTATTTATAAGAAATAGAAATATTTAAAATTAAGAGAAATAGACTCTTTCAATACAGAATATTTAGAAAATATGGAATTCAGATAAGTGAACACAAAATGACCTATCATATTACTATAATCTGTATGTATGCTTTCTTTAAACACAAATTGCATAATAGCGTATATTGGATGTTTTTCCCTGATATTTCTATTTTCTCCTCTTTAATCCACTCTTCATTTTTCTCTACCTCTCTGTGTATCAAATGGCTAATCTGTATGGACTATGTAATCTGGCTATCTTGCTCTACAGGTCCTGGTTACGTTCTCCTATAAAGGGTTCTGGCAGGATTGCAGGGGTAGGTTAGGTATTTATTTAATCAGATCTATGGGTTTGACTCCATCCTTTAGCCAAATACCACTATCTTAACAGTATCCTGGAGGAGTAATGGAAATATTTGGCAAACAGCCATAACAAATACCCATATACCCATAAATATAGTTAAACAACGTCAGCGTTTTTTAAAATTATAACATTGGAACCTGAATGTGACTGTGTATTTCTACATTCCCAACTCTAATTTATCTTTTTCTTCTGAGCCAAGGGAGGCCTTGGGCCTGTAGGTAGCTAAGGATAAGTGGGGCCTTTATGGGAATTTCTCCCTTGGGCTGCTCGCCAGGCTGGAGTACAGGGGCACTATCTCGGCTCACTGCAACCTCCGTCTCCCGGGTTCAAGCAATTCTTCTGCCTCAGCCTCCTGAGTAGCTGGGACTATAGGCGCACGACCCCAAGCCCAGCTAACTTTTGTATTTGTTTTAGTAGAGAAGGGGTTTCACCATGTTGGCCAGGATGATCTTGATCTCTTGACCTCGTGATCCTCCTGCCTCGGCCTCCCAAAGTGCTGGGATTACAGGCGGGAGCCACCGCTCCTGGCCAAAAATTTTAAAGCTTGCAATGAAAAGGAACAGACTGTGGGAAGGGCTTGACCTGAGAAACAGGTGGACTAATAATAACTGGAAGGTCAACTGAGTCAGACTTATTTTTGCCAGTTGTTCCCCTATGCCAAGAACACAAGATAGAACTGAATTTGTTACCTGAGTTCTCCCTGGACCTGAGACTTGCAGAATGCAAGAAAACCAATAAAAGTTGGGAGGCTTCCTCAAAGTGCCTCAGATGGCCGGGCGCGGTGGCTCAAGCCTGTAATCCCAGCACTTTGGGAGGCCCAGACGGGCGGATCACGAGGTCAGGAGATCGAGACCATCCTGGCTAACACACGGTGAAACCCCGTCTTTACTAAAAAAATACAAAAAACTAGCCGGGTGAGGTGGCGACGCCTGTAGTCCCAGCTACTCGGGAGGCTGAGGCAGGAGAATGGCCTGATCCCGGGAGGCGGAGCTTGCAGTGAGCTGAGATCCGGCCACAGTACTCCAGCCCGGGCGACAGAGCCAGACTCCACCTCAAAAAAAAAAAAAAAAAAAAGAAGTGAGCTGACAGTTTGCCTAACCTAGATCTTAAGAATGTGAATTCTGAAGCCTGACTAATCCGATTATAAAATTTGTTTCTCAAAAAAAAAAAAGAAAAGTGAAAGTATAATCTATACTTAATTTCTTGCTCAACAATCTGAAAAATGTCCAATTTAATGTCCTGTATAATTACCATTGTTCCTTTTTTCCCAGCATGTAAATGTAATCTGTCATGTTTTGAGTTCAGTAATAAAAACATTATCTTTGTGTTTTGCATGCCTTTTTTAAAAACAGCCTTATTTAGATATAACTGTAAATTGTAC
>NC_045445.1:22740591-22755025 GCF_002776525.5 Piliocolobus tephrosceles
AAAAACATTATCTTTGAAAAAAAAAAAAAATTTGTTTCTAACTGTTCTTCTGTGACTTTGCCTAAAGTATTTAAACTTTCTTTGCAGCCAGGCACGGTGGCTCATGCCTGTAATCCCAGCACTTTGGGAGGCTGAGGCAGGCGGTCACAAGGTCAGGAGTTTGAGACCAGCCTGGCCAACATGGTGAAACCCCGTCTCTACTAAAAACACAAAAGAAAATTAGCTGGGCATGGTGGCAGGTGCCTGTAATCTCAGCTACTCAGGAGGCTAAGGAAGGAGAATTGCTTGAACCCAGGAGGCAAAGGTTGCAGTGAGCAGAGACCACACCATTGCACTCCAGCCTGGGCAACAGAGCGAGACTGCATTTCAAAAAAATAAATAAATAAAACTTTCTTTGCTATCTGTCCTCATTAATTAAGTGGCTAGAATCATACTACTTACATTAGAAGGATGTCGTGAAGAATAAATATATGAATTTGTATTCAGTATTCAGATCCTCAGAATATTCCCTGATACGTGGTTAAGTATTCGATATTTGTTAGCTATTGTCCTTGATGGTGGTATTCCAGTAGCTTATAGGAGTAAAGAACACTTTATTCTCTACCACTTGTGGAATTTCAGTTACTTTTTACTTAGTAACTCCAACAAAATAAATTGTAGGCCAGGCGCGGTGGCTCAAGCCTGTAATCCCAGCACTTTGGGAGGCCGAGACGGGTGGATCACGAGGTCAGGAGATTGAGACCTTCCCGGCTAACACGGTGAAACCCCGTCTCTACTAAAAAATACAAAAAAATAGCCGGGCGAGGTGCCGGGCGACTGTAGTCCTAGCTACTCAGGAGGCTGAGGCAGGAGAATGGGGTAAACCCGGGAGGCGGAGCTTGCAGTGAGCTGAGATCCAGCCACTGCATTCCAGCCTGGGCAACAGAGGGAGACTCCCTCTAAAAAATAAATAAATAAATAAATTGTAGCCCACTTAAGTGGCATAAGCAACCTTAGATGGCCCCCTAACAGCCTCTGAACAAGTCAACCTTTGACTCAGCAAATACTGTAGCTAGATGGAAAAATGACAATTTGAATTAAAAAAACAAATATGAAATTGTTAAAATTCAGATGCCTCCCAAAAGCGTTTATTTAGGAAAATGCTAAACCATTAGGAAAAGTTTTGAAAGGGAGATCAATTGACATTGAATGAGAGGTTGGAAGGATCAACTGCATAAAATATCTCAAAACAAAGGAAAAAATAAAGCAATGGGAAAAATAAGGAAAAGTTAATACCCTTAAAAATCTAAGGTTTTAACATATTACTAAAAGATGTTACAATTGGGAAAAAACAGAATAAACAAGGCAAAATTTAAGGTAACAAGTAGAAGAAAACTTCCCACAATTGAAGAAGGCCCAGATTGTAGAGTCTCACTATGGCACAGAATGGAATAAATATATGCACTAAGCATATGTTGGTAAAATACTAGAATTATTAAAAAGTCACCCTTGCTGGGCATGGTGGTTCACACCTGTAATCCCAGCACTTTGGGAGGACGAGGCGGGCAGATGACGAGGTCAGGAGATCAAGACCATCCTGGCTAACACGGTGAAACCCCATCTCTACTAAAAATACAAAAAATTAGCCCGGTGTGGTGGCGGGCGCCTGTAATCCCAGCTACTTGGGAGGCTGAGGCAGGAGAATCGCTTGAACCTGGGAGGCAGAGGTGGCAGTGAGCCGAGATCTCGCCATTGCACTCCAGCCTGGGCGACAGAACAACACTCCGCCTCAAAAAAAAGAAAACAAATCTAGCCAAGTGAATATTCCAGAAAAGAGAACTGAAGTGGATGAAGGAGAAGCAGGAATAAAGACCTTATACTCTTTATAAATGAAGAACATAAGCACTCTAAATCGTCATAATTGAGGGACTATACTGCAAAAGAAATAACACTAAGAGTACAGAATAAAATATTAAAGAATTTTAACAAATCTTTTAAGTAGGAAAAATATAAAAGGATGAATTGGAATACATATGTTAATGGACACAACATCTTGGGTTAGTTTTGAGGAAGAAATCAAGTACCTTGACCTAAGAAATAGTGTGCTTTGAGGGACTTTATAGTACTTTGTTTCAGACAACATTAGAAAAATATGTGGCTGTTTGTGGACATGGAGAAATGAAGGTAACTATGAATGGAAATTAACAATTGGTAAAAAGATATAATCAGCAACTTAAACATCAAAAACAAGAACTGGAAAAAGAAATAATAAACATAAGGTAGGAAGGCAGGAATAAAGTTAAATGTTTTCTTCATTAGAGTAAATGTGAGTGGACACCTCAAAAGACAGAAGTCATTATATCGGGCTAAAATACAAAATGCAAAGCAGCAACAAAAAGAACCCTATGCAGTACTTTTAAAAATTAAGTCACTTAAAGCCAAGAATTATAGGAAGTTTTGAAAA
Source organism: Piliocolobus tephrosceles (assembly GCF_002776525.5). Taxonomy (NCBI): domain Eukaryota; kingdom Metazoa; phylum Chordata; class Mammalia; order Primates; family Cercopithecidae; genus Piliocolobus; species Piliocolobus tephrosceles. Next base: position 22,743,035 of record NC_045445.1, read on the forward strand.
TTAAGGTTGGGGCAAACAAGTATCACACAAAATGAAAGTAGCAGTACCAATATTAATATCAGACAAATGCGCTTTGAAGTTAAAAGCACTAAAACATAAAAGCCGGGCAAGGTGGCTCACGCCTTAATCCCAGCATGTTGAGAGGCCAAGACGGGTGGATCACGAGGTCAGGAGATGGAGACCATCCTGGCTAACACGGTGAAACCCCGTCTCTACTAAAAATACAAAAAATTAGCCAGACGTGGTGGCGGGCACCTGTAGTCCCAGCTACTCGGGAGGCAGGAGAATGGCGTAAACCCAGGAGGCAGAGCTTGCAGTGAGCTGAGATTGCGCCACTGCACTCCAGCCTGGGTGACAGAGCGAGACTCCGTCTCAAAAAAAAAAAAAAAGCACTACAACAAGGACATTTTGCAATGATAAATTGAGTAGCATTGAACCAATAAGCCAATTGTAGTAGAACTGATACCTTTATGATACTGCATTTTCCTATGTTTGATCATGGTGTCTGCATTTATCTCAATCTTCTTTACCATTACTTAGTAATTTTTTTTTTTTTTTTTTTTGAGACAGAGTTTCGCTCTTGTTGCCCAGGCTGGAGTGCAATGCCATGATCTCGGCTCACCGCACCTTCCACCTCCCAGGTTCAAGCGATTCTCCTGCCTCAGCCTCCTGAGTAGCTGAGATTACAGGCATGCACCACCACACCCGGCTAATTTTGTATTTTTAGTAGAGATGTGGTTCTCCATGTTGGTCAGGCTGGTCTCGAACTCCCTACCTCAGGTGATCCACCCGCCTAGGCCTCCCAAAGTGCTGGGATTACAGGAATGAGCCACCACGCCTGGCCCACTTAGCAATTTTACATTTTCAAATGAAAAGTCTTACACATCTTTTATTCCTAGTTAATTTACTTTTGTTTGTTTTTTCGAGATGGAGTTTCATTCTTGTTGCCCCAGCGCAATGGCACGATCTCCACCTCCCAGATTCAAGTGATTTTCCTGCCTCAGCCTCCCAAGTAACTGGGATAACAGGTGCCTGCCACCACACCTGGCCAATTTTTTTGTATTTTTAGTAGAGACGGGGTTTCACCATGTTGAGAAGGCTGGTCTTGAACTCCTGACCTCAGGTGATCCACCCTCCTCGGCCTCTCAAAGTGCTGGGATTACAGGCATGAGCCACCGAGCCCAGCCTATCCCTAGTTACTCTATAGTGACTGGTGCTATTGCACATGGTGTCTTCTTTAAATTTATGTTTTCTAATGTCCTTTGCTATATAGAAATACAGTTTACTTTTATGTATTGATCTTATGCCCAGTTTGATGTATTCTCTTATTTTATACATGTGTAGAATTATATAATATATATGACATTTTACTTTTCTTCTTTTCTAATCCTGTTTTCATTTCAGTTTTCTTTTTTCATTGCCTTCAGTACTCTATTTGGTAGAATTGCTCTAATTGAGTAGCCTTTTATTATTCATGGCTGTGAAAGGAATTCTTTAGCTGTTTTCCCATTAAGCATTATGTTAGATGTACGTTTTTGTAGCTATCTCTACTAGATTGAATGTGAAAACGTCCTAAATTGTCGTCCTAGGGTAAATGTGAATTTTCAGTTTCTTTTCCAGGAAAAAGGTGGACTCCAAATCTGGGCTGTCTTTGTGACTTGATTTAGTTAATAAAATTCTGAAGTCATGGTGTGTCAGCTCTGAGTTTCACAAGACTTGTGTGCTTCCATTTTCCCTTGCGAACCTGCTGCCAGTGTATGAATATGCTCAGGCTGGCCTGTTGCAGGATGGGGAGGAAAGACCAGCAGTCTCTACGGTGAATTTACCCCCAAACATGTAAGAGATAGCATTAGCGGAGCTGTCAACCTGACCTAGTGATGATGCCAGATGCTTGACAATCCAGGCAAGACCATGATAACAACACAGTATATTTGTAGATTTTTTGTTGTTGTTGCTGTTGTTTTGTTTTTGAGACAGAGTCTCACTCTGTCGCCCAGGCTGGAGTGCAGTAGCATGATCTTGGCTCACTGCAATCTCTGCCTCCCAGTTTCAAGCAATTCTCCTGCCTCAGCCTCCCAAGTAGCTGGGACTACGGGGGCATGCCACCATGCCTGGCTAATTTTTGTAATTTTAGTGGAGACAGGGTTTCACCACATTGGCCAGGCTGGTCTCAAACTCCTGATCTCAGGTGATCCGCCTACCTCAGCCTCCCAAAGTGCTGGGACTACAGGCGTGAGCCACAGCACTTGATCTTACTTGTAGCTTTTTGAGCTATGATAAGTGCTTGTTTTTTAAGCCACTGAGTTAAAAAATAGTGTTTGACAGAGCAATGATTAAATGATACAATAACCAGATTATGGAAGTTCCTTTATATACATGGCTTCCTAAAAGTTTATATTGTAAGTGCTGTTGAATTTACCAAATGTTTTTATTTTTCTGCATCAATTGAGATGACCATATACTTTTCTCCTTTATTTGGAAAAGTGGTGTATGACATTTCGTCCTTTTGCAATGTTTTAACTCCCTTTCAGTCATGAGATAAATCCAAGTTGATCATAGTTTACTGTCTTTTATAGAACTATGGATTAAACATGCTCATATCTCTCAATTTTTAAGTCTCCACTCATAATTGAAGTGGGTTTGTATTTTTCTCTTCAGTCACAATCTTTGTTTGATTTAGGTATCAAGGTTATAAAAGTTGCTCAGAATGTGTTGGGGGGTAATTCATCTCTATTTCCCCTTTAAAATATTTTGAATAAGATTGGAATCATTTTTGCTTAAAACTTCATAAAACCAGAAGGGCATGGTGGCTCCTGCCTGTAATCCCAGCACTTTGGGAGGCTGAGGAGGGCGGATCAGCTGAGGTCAGGAGTTCAAGACCAGCCTGGCCAACATGGTGAAACCCCATCTCTACTAAAAATGCAAAAATTAGCCAGGCATGGTGGCATGCACCTGTAATCCCAGCTACTTTGGAGGCTGAGGCAGAAGAATACTTGAACCCAGGAGGTGGAGCTTGCAGTGAGCCGGGTTCGTACCATTGCACTCCAGCCTGGGCACGAAGAGTGAAACTCCATCTTAAAAAAAAAAAATAATTTCATAGAACCAACCTGTAACCATGTGGGATAGACGTTTGTGTTAAAGGAAAATCCCTAAGTGTGTTTTATTTTTTAATAGTCATACTTCCCTTCAGGCTTTTTCTATCTTCTGCTCTTTGCCACCTGTGAGGTCCCTGAAAATGAAGGCCAATACTACCCAGCTAAGCAAAGCAAATACCTGAAAAGCCAAAGAGACTGGGTAATCTGGTGTTCCCCTTAATTCTCTCTGTCTATAGGGTTTTAATCTGAGAGTTTCTCTTTTGTGAATTCTTTGACACTTTTAAGGAGAATTTTGCATTTCATCCTATATATTTTGTTTCCAGTGGAAAGATATGGAGGAGAAATGGTACAAATATTATAGCCAACCATAAACAAAAACTGAATTAAGCCTAAATGTATTTAACAAGTTGAAATATGACTAAGCTGTTCAGTAATATTTGTCATTTATTTCAATGAATATTTTCCTTAACTTTCTGAAGAAACTAAGTAACTAATTTCAAATGAGAAGAAATACAATGAAAACAAACAAAAAATAAAGTGAAATAAAAATTTTAAAATATAAGGTACAAAATTAATGATATTAGAAAGTGCTTGTGTTCCCATGTTAAAAGATGAAATCATGAGACAACCTTTTAGTAATTTCTGATAGGGGTTTATACGTATTTATATATGTATACCACTCAAAGTCCGCATTTATGGCATGAAGTGATGAGCGGTATCTAAGCCTTCCTCTTAGGGCTCCAAGAAAACAGGTGCCTCTCATTTTACAGAGTCTAACCCCACAAATGGAGAAAGACTCCTTGAGAGCATGAATACTGACAAAGGCTATCTCCTTGACCAAATTGTAGATAGGCTCTTCTGAGCCCTCTTTTTGACTGAGATCGTTCTTAAGTACTGTCTTTGGCTTGCCTAATCCAGTTTTAATACGAATCTTAACTCAGTTTAGCAAGAATTCCCCTACCCTTGATGTGTCCTCTCTGTGATGTTCCATGCGCTGGCACCCCTCATTCTGCTCCTTGACTGTAAATCCCCAGCTGTCTTTGCTATGCTCAGAATGGAGACTGATCTAGTTCTCACCTATTGTAACGTCCCTATTGCAATAGTCTTGAATAAAGTCTTCCTTATCACTTTAACAACTGCCAGAATAATTTTCTCTTTAACAATCGCAAGCCAAGTCAAGGAACATGTGGCCTGCTGCCTAGAAATGCCCCAATCCTTACCCTTAATTTTCAGAATTGTTTTCTTCCTCCTAGGCCTAGCTCCTTGAGACTTGCCCCTAGACGTAAACAATTTGGTAATGTAGGGAAAATGCTTGAGATATAAAACCGAGTTAAGAGCAGAACTGCAAAGACTAGGTTAAGTGGAAATAGCGTTCTTGAAAGATAATACTGCCTGATAAAAGTGGGTGCTTTAAGGTGGGATCTGAACATGGCGGCGGTGGTAGCTGCTATGGTGCTGAAGGGCCGGGGATGTGGGGGGTGAGAAATGCCTGTGTCCTCCGGGGGATTCTCGCAGGAACCACAGCTAACACGGCTTCCCATAACAGGACCCAGGCACTGCAAACCCACAGCTCCCCAGGGGGCAGGGAGGAACCTGAACCCCTATCCCCCGAGCTGGAATACATTCCCAGAAAGAGGAGCAAGAACCCCATGAAAGCCAGGGACTGGCCTGGGCCATCGGCTTCCCTTGTGGTATCCTTCTCTTCATCCTCACCAGCGGGAAGTGGACAAGGACCGTGGAAGCAGATGAAGGCTCGGCAGAACAGGCGGGTGTCCAACACGGGAGAGTATGAGAGCCTGAGGTTCAGGGCATCCTCCCAACGTGCCCCGTCCCCTCATGTTGAGTCTGGGGTGCAGACCTGAGGAACGATGCAACCCTCCTAAACTGTGTTGACTGTGAAGTCCTCAGGTTTGGCCGGGATTCCGGTTCTCGTCTCTGAGGTCCACCAGAGGGCGCATGAATCCCAGGCTACTGCCAACCCCTACCCCGCCCCACACCCAGGAGCCAGCCAAAGGCAAATAAAGTTATTGAGTGTTTAGTGGGAAAAAATTTCAGTAAAGAAGTGGGTGGTTTAGGCCTTGGTTTGATTTCAGATGGAAACAAAAGCAAAATTCCAGCAGTATGAGCAGGTTCCCCAAACTGGGCAAAATGCAAGGCAGCCATGTTTGGTGGTGCCTTTGTCTCTCAGTGGCGTTTTTTCACACAGGAAGGGCGGGAGAAGAGTGCTCCAAGGCAGGCTTCCTTGAAAATATGCAGCACTACTGCCCCCGTGAGGAAATCATTTAAAGACAGAATACGCTATTTTACAGCGTTCTTTCCCTGAGACCCAGCTGTTGGGGAAGGGCTGGTCTGTGGGTAGGTGGAAGAGGCTGGGGCTCCATGCTGAGCCTCCTTGCCTTCTCCTTTAAGGCCTTAACAGAGACCTGGACGTTGGTGGTATCTTGGTGTAAAACCTGGAGAGTGAGGGGCTTGGAGTGAACCATCAGCTGCCAGGCGATACTGGCACAGAAGTCGTGGGGTGGGGCCTCACTTCCTCCTGGTGTGGTCAGGACTGGAGGGACCCACTCAAACACGAATGCAAGCTCTTGTGGGCATGTGTCTTCTGTTCCTGTCCCTTGGAGCAAGAGTTAGCAGGCTTTCACGTGGTACCACCATCCTATGGTGAAGGCCTTATTATATACAAGGACTCCTCAAGGAAGCCATGGGGTATTGGTTTCTTGTGGCAGCCGTGTCAAAACACAAAGAACAGGCCAATTCCAGGTGATGTATTGCAGAGGCAAGTGTGCTTGCTGAGGATCTCAGGTCACTCAAACATCTAGAGATTCACTGCCTGCAGCCAGGAAAAATTGAAGAGAAGTGGGGCCACGTAGCCAAACCAAGAAGTAATGAAACATCTAAAGGAGTAGATGTGAAAAAACAGATGGAGAAGAAGTAGTCCAAATATGTTAGCCAAGCATAAACGAAAACTGAAGTAGAATTCAATCTAATTTATATGTTTTACATATGACTAAGTTGTTAAATAATATTTATCATTTATTTCAACACAGACAGTGAAAAGGATTGAAAAGTCCTTGCCTGTCACAGGTGTCATTCCTTGTGATATAATTCTATGACTTCATACATGCCTGTTGTAGAAGGAACATTGTAAAGAAATGTGATTACTTCTAGAAGTGCAAAAATCAGGTGGCAAAAATGATGTCACTGAAGATCATGAAGGAGGACACGTTGGCACATCATCCCTCCACAAAAGCAACAACGAGCCAGGCATGAACTAGAAAGAAGTGTCAGAATCCACTTTTACAGAACTCTAGAGCTTGTCAAAAACTTACAACACGCAGGGAAGCCTTGGTGAAGAAAGAAGTGGCTGCTTTGTGGTGAGAGAGCAAGAGAGCTGCGGCATTTAAAATTACCTGTCTACCATCCCCCAGCCTCCACAGTGCCTTCAGTATAGCTCCCACCCTCGTGCATAGGTATAATACAGAACTTATTCTCAAAGAATTGTTGCATTCCAGTTGGACCTGTCTTTTGGCTCCCTAAAGGATTGGTGTAATCTTGCTTTTGTTTTGCCTCACTTAGAGTGTTTCCAGGTTTGGAACAGCTTCCTGAGGGGCATGTGTTGAAAAAACTTAAAGACACAAGTATTGGCTATAGGAGTCTGGGGCAAGGGACAACAGTTAAACAGTAAACAGATGGAAAAGCATGGGAAGAAAGAGGCTATGAAAGGAAATACTTGGGGGAATAAGAACTTTAAAAAGTTCTTGTATATACTAGAGAAATAAAAAGCCATGCACATGTGCAGGGCTGGACAATTATTCAGAAAATGCCTGAGAAGACCTTAAGGTCTCATATCTCACTAGCTTTCAGGCCCCTTGCAAGCTAGAAGTGAAGTCTACAGCCTGGCTAGTTGAAAGAGTACCCCAACACACAGAGCCAGCCTTCAAGGACTTAGAGAATACTTCTCTTTCTTTCTTAGGCTCCACGTGTTTAAGGAAACTGTCGGAGTACTAGGTGACCACTAAGCTATCAGAACACCGACTCCAGTGGCCACAAATGATAAAAATACAGACTTTACAAAAATATTTAAGAAAAGTTACTAAAAAAGCAAATAAAAAACAACAACACACAAGTGCTATCAACTAAACCCATGGGGTGGGGAGGGAAGTGTGTTTAGAAATCTAATTTCCAGAGTTGATACAGTATGATATCAAAACATCTAATTTTTAATGATAAATAAAAAATAAAACATGCAAAGAAAACAAGAAGGTGTGGCCTACTCACAGGGAAAAGAGAAATTAATAGAAACTGTGCAGAAGGAAGCCCAGGCATTGGGCTTACTAGAAAAGAGTTATGTCAACTCTTTTAAATATGCTCAAAATGTTTCCATAAATGAAATACAAAGAACTAAAGTAAACCAAGAGAATAATGTCTCACCAAGTAGAGAATATCCATAAAGAGAGAGATATTATTTTTTAAAAAACAAATAGAACTTTTGGAACTGAAAAGTACAGAAACTGAAAAAAAAAAAAAAAAAAAAAAAAAAAAAAAAAACCCACTGGAAGTTTCCAACAGCAGATTAGAGCAGTTAGAAAAAAGTCATTGAATGTGAAGCTAGAGCAATTGAAACACATGAGTATAAACATGCAAGAAGCTCAACAAACTCCATGTAAGATAAACCTGAAGAAATCTACGATGAGAAAGCTTATAATCATGCTGTCATAAGACAAAGACAAAGCAAGAATCTTGAAAGCGTTGTAAGAGAAAGGCCTTAATTATATACAAGGACTCCTCAATAAGATTAGCAGCCAGTTTTTCTTCAGAAACCATGGAAGCCAAAAGGCAGTGGGATAACATATTTAAAGTTGTAAAAGCAAACAAACTTGTCAAAAATTCCATATCCCCCAAGACTAACCTTCAGAAATGAAGGAGAAATTAAGACATTCCTAGATAGAAAAAAACTTACAGGTTCCGCCAGTAGTAGACCTCCCATAACAGAAATGCAAAATGGAGTCTCTCAGGATGAAATGAAAAGACGCTAGATAGTAACTCAAAACCATATGAAGAAATAAGGAACAAAGAAAAGGGTAGCTACATAGATACATAAAAAAGCCAGAAGAATTATATTTTTGGTTTATAATTCTCTTTTCCTCCCATATGATTTTAAAAACAAATGCATGAAACAATAATTATAAGTCTGTATTAATTAGCATTGTACAATGTTTAATCATGTAGTTTGTAAAAATAACACAAAAGGGATTAGAGCTTTAAAGGAGTAGGTTTTATGTACTATATAAACTAATTTGTAGTTTAATAAAAATTGATTCCTCTAAAATTAAGATATTAATTGTATTCTGCAGGATAGCCATAAAAAATTAGTATATAGGGAAAAAGAAATAGAAAGGAATAAAAATGATACACTAGAAAAGATCAATTAATCACAAAAGAAGGTAGGAATTATGGAATTGAGAAAAAAGCTATAAGATATACAGAAAATATATAGCAAAATAGGAGGAGTAAGTACCTCTTTACCAGTAATTACTTTAAATGAATTAAACTCTCCAATTTAAAGGCAGAGATTGGCAGAATGGATTTTTTAGAACATCCAACTCTATGCTGTCTAAAAGAGTTGGCTTTAGATCCAATTCACAAATGGTTAATAGTAATAGCATGAAAAAAAAATTGTGTAAAAAATAACCAAAAGAAAATTGGTCTGACTGTCCTGATACAAGACAAAATACACCTTAAGGCAATAATTATTTCAAGAGACAAAGATGGACACTATATAATGATACGATCAGTCTGTCAAGATGTACTAATTAAGCATATATATTTATTTTACAAGAGTCCCCAAATACATGAGGCAAAAACTGAACAGAACTAAAGGAAAAAATAGAGAGTTCTAAAAAACAACTTGGTGACTTCAATACCCCACTTTATTTATTTATTTATTTAGAGACAAAGTCTCTTGCTCTGTCACCCAGGCTGGAGTGTAGTGGCACTATCTTGGCTGCAATCTCCGCCTCTTGGGTTCAAGCGATTCTTATGTCTCATCCTCCCGAGTAGCTGGGATTACAAGCGTGCACCAACATGCCCAGCTAATTTTTGTATTTTTAGCAGAGAAGGGATTTCACCATTTTGCCCATGCTGGTCTTGAACTCTTGGCCTGGAGTGATCCACCCGCCTCGGCCTCCCAAAGTGCTAGGATTACAGGCATGAGCCACATCACCCAGCCCAATACTCCACCTTAAACAATGGATGAAACAACTAAACTGAAGATCATTAAGGAATTAGAGAATGTGAACAAAGTTATAAATCAACTAGACCTAAAAGATATAAAAATATATCTTTCCTTGAAAGCTAAGATTCCATCACCTACCATGTAGACCATGCTATACCAGGAGAAGGGAACTGGCTTTTGTGATATCCTGGCCTGTGCCTAACTCTCTTTTAGACTTAAAGGATGGCCTATGGACATAGGTGTACTGACACACAGGAATGCCTTGCAGAGGCTCCGGGAAGCAAGCACGATGTCTTCCAGGTATTTTGTGAAAGAGAAAAATGATCTCTAACCTTCCCTTCATATATCATCTAAAGAACACTCAGAGAAAGCCTTGACTAGATGAGTTACGCTCCTTAGGTAGCCCCTTCAGCCTTCACAAAGCCTGAATTCCATTCTCTGTGGCCTCATTGGCAGAGACATTCTCTGCCTCTGATTTAGGGAGAAAAGCAAACAGTTCGACCTTGGGGAACAAACCATGTAAGTTTGCTAACACTAGGTAAGAGAAATGGCAAAGTCAAGGGTGTTTTAATTCTAACGTGATAACCTTGAATCAAACGTCTAAACATGTATGTATTCTAGAGAGCCAATATGCACATTGTAATGTATCTGTAAATTGAAAAAATTCAAACAAAACAACTAACAGTGTCTACTTCTCTAAAGCTGAGTTTTTTGAGAGCACATTTTCCAGTTTTACCTTTATTTATAATGAAGGCTTGACACATTGACAAATAAGGCTTAGTACTTGATAACATTCTGAGTAACACCATATTTTTATCTAAAAATAAAAGGCACTGTTTACATGCTAGGATGATTAAATGTCTTGCTTTTACTAGTCAACAAAATTAAAACCTTCTAACAAATTATTGTTTAACACAAAATCCAATTACCTGAAATATGTTTAGTGACATTTTAAGTAGCCTTTCTATATAAAAACCGAGAAAAATGATAGAAGGAAAAACATTAAATCAGAAGGAAATTTCACATAAAGGGTGTTATTTGATGTTTATAACAAAAAAATTCCTGCACATGTACATTCCCTCTAACCCCCCAATATAATGCAAATAGAAGAACAAGCAAAATGCAATTGAGAAAAACAGTAATTGAATTTTGATTGATTTTCTGTGACAGAGAATATGCCTCATTAGCTTCTGTTATAATTGTTCCATTTTTCATTTTTTTGCCAAATGTTTATATTATCCTTAGGATTTGAGCGCAATTTGATTCATTGTTATTTTTGAACAATAAAGAAATGTTATGAGAGTTAGCAATAAAGTACTCTTAGTTACTCCATACCATTGGAAATTTCCCATTACCTAATATTGTGTGAAATATTCAAGGCACTAAATACTACCTATAGTTTGATGAGGATGGAATTGAAAGGAATAATTAATGTGATTGTGTGTGTGTGTGTGTGTTGAACACCTTGTTGTGCAAATAAGGGAGTATATTAATAAGCCTCTATCGATTTAGTAAAATAGTATCACCTCTCGTGAACAATCATAGAATCCATTTGTAATATTTGAATGCATGTAGCCATCAAGCTGCTGATGGTGGTTGCTTCATGAAAATGGGATTTACGATTAAGCGTTTTCGTTTGTCCTTCATATATTTGAATATTCTAAGAGATTTCTCAAAAAGTTGATATTCATAATTTGAGAAGCAATCAAGAACAAACGTGTGCTTAAAAAGTTGGTGCAAAATCCTTATTGACCACAGATGGAATTCAGTAATTTATATTTCTTCGAAATATAGAAAAAGGGAATATTGGGATCTGGCTGGGGGCCGGCGGTCTGGGAGCGGCGCGCCATGTGCACCATCACCAAGGGGCCCAGCAAGTTGGTCGCGCTGCGCTGCACAGGTCCCACGCAGCAGCAGGTGGAGGGACCGCTCGACGAGCTCCTAAAATGCAGGCAGCCCACGCCGCCAACCTTGCAGCCCGAGCGGGCGCAGCCTTTCGCGCAGTCGCCGGGACCCTGGCCCCTGTTGAGTCCAGGGCCAAGGCTTGTGTTCAATCGTGTGAATAGCCGTCGGGCCCCCTCCACGTCCCTATCCCTCGAGGGGACCCAGGAGACCTACACACTGGCCCACAAGGAGAATGTCCGCTTTGTGTCCGAAGCCTGGCAGCAGGTGCTGCAGCAGCAGCTGGATGGTGGCCCAGCCAGTGAGGGCCGGCCAAGCCCTGTGCAGTATGTGGAGAGTACCCCCAATCCCCGGCTGCAGAACTTCGTGTCCATTGACCTGGAGGAGTGGTGGGCGCAGCACTTCCTGGCTAGAATCACCAGCTGTTCCTAGGGGCTGCTGGGAGGGAGCGCTGCTATGGTCGACCTATGGCCAGGAGAGGAGCATGGCTTCCCGCCCACCCACTGCGCCTGATGGTGGTACGGGCCACACCTGAAGTGCCAGCATTTGGACTTTTGCACATGTTGTTCTGTAGACCCGGCTGTCCCAAGCTGCTATGGCCAGGGGTCGAACCCGTCTGACCTCAGTCCTGCTCACTGTGCCCAGGGACCAGAGACCAGTCCCTGGGAAAGTCGGGGAGGAGCTCCAGGCTAATAAAGTCGAGAAGCTGCCAAAAGAAGGAAGGAAGGAAGGAAGGAAGGAAGGAAGGAAGGAAGGAAG
>NC_045445.1:22755125-22766250 GCF_002776525.5 Piliocolobus tephrosceles
GGAAGAAAGAAAAAGGGAATACTGATAATAGATCCGCATTTTGAAATTGCTTGTTTCTTGGTGGTGGCATTAACTGTGACCTAACTGCTTTTCTATATGCAGGGCTACTGTATCTGAAAATATTGTAAAGAAGCAGATCTAATTTTGAGAAATGCCAAAAACAAGAAGGCACTCTTAAAAAAAAACTAGCATCCCACAAAATATTTAAGAATAATCTTTAAGAATATTTAACAAGTTTGCAAATGTTTAAGCTACAATAAATGTAGAGAACATATTTGAGCACTGGACATACAAATACATGGGAACTTTAAATAGGAAGTTCTTATATGACCAATGGAATACGTGAATGTGTGATAAAACCATTTTAAAAGTCATTTCCTCTTGGGATTGAGAGACCACTTATTTATGGTATATATACACCTATGTGTGTACACATGTTTATTGACTATATTTTAGGCATGGTAATCATTTCAGTTACCTTGCTTTGTGCCTATATCCGTATGTATGTGTATATGTACTTATTTATACAAAACAAGATGTTAAGGAGAGTTTGTACATGCATTTAAGGCAAGCAAATACTTTCCCTTCAAAACTTTGTCAGAATACACATCTGGTCTGATCCAAACCACTACAGATTAATCCAATTTTAATTTAGTTTATTTTTTGTGTGAACCTAAATATAGTAGGCCTATGTATGTATACATTGAAAAGTATGGAAGAAAATAACCCAAGATATTATCAGTTGTCTTAACAGATTTTATGATGGTGTTTTTCTTCTTGGTGTACACAAGATTATTTTTTAACTACGTGGCAAACATCATACTCTCTTAATTTTTTTTTTTTAAGAGACTAAGGTGTCACTATGTTCTTCAGGTTGCTCTGCTCCTGGGTCCAAGCTATTCTCCTGCCTCAGCCTCCCAAGAAGCTGAAACTACAGGAACACACAACTACCTGGCTTGCAAATACCACTGCTAATAAGAAGATATTGTAAATCTGATACCTAAGAGATAAGAGGTAACACACACACACACACACACGCACACACACACATACACACACACTCAAATCACAAGAAGAAGCTGAAAAATATTTAATGACATAGAAACTTGTGGAAAATAAATTATTCACCGGTAAACATAGGACAATTTTTAAAACTCTGTAACTTTTTTTTTTGAGACAGAGTCTCACTCATTCTGTCGTCCATGGTGGAGTGCAGTGGCGTGATCTCAGACCCCTGGAACCTCCACCTCCCGGGTTCAAGCGATTCTCCTGCCTCAGCCTCCTGAGTAGCTGGGACATCAGGTGTGGGCCACCATACCTGGCTCATCTTTCTATTTTTAGTAGAGACAGGGTTTCACTATGTTGGCCAGGCTGGTCTCGAACTACTGACCTCAAGTGATCCACCTGCCTTGGCCTCTCAAAGTGTTGGGATTACAGGCGTGAGCCACTGCGTCTGCCCCCAAACTGTGTAACTTCTAATGGGAATTTATACAGATGTAAGTGTATGTATCATGCTCTGTGGAGCAATGTATTACATACAATGATGTGTGCTGTCTTAGCCTTCTCTTACCACTCCTACCAAACACTGTCTGACAATTCATCACGTAAGCTGAGAAAATGGAGAAGGACTGCCTGGTTGTCTGGGGAGGGGAATAGGTCAAAGATCACCTAGACTTGTGAATTGGTGGCTCATGATGATCTCCAGGCTTCTGACAATTTATTCTCGCCTTTCTTCTCTGATCTGTCTAATTTCCTGCCTGAGACAGACATTTTGATACCATGTGAAAGTGCTGAGCCAACCCACATAGACTAAGTCTGGAAAACATTTAATTTCTTGAAAGAACAAGATTCCTGATGAGGATGGATGGTTTAGGCCTTGACTTGATTTCACATGAAAAAGAAAAGCAAAAATACAGGAATTTGCACAGGTTGTCCCAAACTGTGCAAAATGCAAGGCAGCCATATTTCCTGGCGCATGTGTCTCTGGGTGGCGTTTTTTCAGACAGGAAGGAGGGGAGAAGACTGCTCCAAGCCAGGGTGTCCTTGAAAATCTGAAACACTACTGCCACCGTGAGGAAATCGTTTAGACAGACTAGGCCATTACAGCGTCCTTCCCGGGAAGCCTCGCTGTAGGAGAAAGTCTGGTCTGTGAGGAGGTGGAAGAGGATTGGGCTCCAGGCTAGCTCTTGTTGCCTTCTCCTATAAGGCCTGAAGAGACACCTGGACTTTGGCGGTATCTTGGTGTAGAACCTGGAGAGTGAGGGGCTTGGAGTGAAGCAGCAGCCGCCAGGCGGTCCTGGTACAGAAAGTCGTGGGGCGGAGCCTCGGTCCCTCGATCCACCTGCCTTGGACTCGCAAAGTGCTGGGATTACAGGCGTGAGCCACCGCGCCTGGCCCATCACAAAATCTTAATTGCGTTCTCTGTGTCCTCATAAACAGCCATTCCCTGCCTCTGTCCCTCCTGGTGTGGGCAGGACAGCAGGAACCCTCTTAAAGACACATGTAGGTTCTTATGGGCATCTCTTTCCTGTTCCTGCCCCTTGGAGCAAGAGTCAGGTTTTCACGAGCTGTCATCTTGCTATGGATCTTTGGGTCTCTGGTAGCATCGCGCACAATCAACAGGGTTATTCCAAGGGAAGTTTACAGGATTTGCTATTATAACCTTCACTCTCCAGGTTCTGTAGCAAGATACCGCCAATGTCCAGGTCTCTTTTAAAGCCGTAGAGGAGTAGGCAGCTCCCAGCATAGAGGCCAAGCCTCTTCCACCTCTTACCTGACCAGATCTGCCCCAACAGGTAGCCCTCACTAGAACTCTATAATGGCGTAGGGTTTCGTTAAACGACATCCTCACGATGGCAGTAGTGCTCCAGATGTGCCAGGAAGTCTTGTCTTGGAGCCCTCTACTCCCGCCCTTCTTGTATGTAAAAACGCCACCCATAGACAAAGGTGCCACCAAACATGGCTGCCTTACATTTATCCCGGTTTAGGGCCAGTTGGTCTTACTGCTGCACTTTTGCTTTTGTTTTCTACTTGAAATCAAACAAGACCCGCCCTCATCAAGAATCTTTGCTTTCAGAAATTAAATATCCTCTTGCCCAAGTCTTTGAGGGTATGATTTATTTCACAGAGTTACAGGGCCAGTGTATTTCACAGTATAAAATTATCTTCTTCAGGGATGAAGGCACAAAGAGAAAATTACTTGAAGCTTGGAGATCTTCTCCGGCAATCAATTTACAAATTCTGGTGTTCTTTGACCTGGCTCCCCACCCAGACAACCAGGGATTTCTTCATGTTCTAGCCTCATGTGTTGCATTATAGGCAGTAATTTGTCATCAGCCTTAGAGGAGGGATCCGACAGCTGTCATTGCTGCCTGCCACATATACTCCACATGGAATGATACTCATAGTACATATGTTCAATTCCTGTCAAGGTTACTCAGAGTTATATCTCATGGTCTCATCGTTTAACATAAAAATACAACATTTCCCATGCGTTACATACATTTCAAGTATTTCCTGAGACTTTACACAGTGCCTATGTGGGGAATGGATGGGTGCTTTATGTTTTCTCCCTTACAGCAAGAGTTAGCAGGCTTTCAGGCAGTGTCACTCTGCTGTGAGGCATGAGTCATTTGTTGCAGCAATGTGAGAACACCAAGGACAGACCAGTTCCAAGTGGAATATAGCAGGAGCGAGTAAGTTTTCTGAGGGTCTCAAGGGTACTCAATTGTCTGGAGAGGACTAGAAGGGCATAAAGAGAAATTGAACCACTGAGCATCGAGGAAGAGTTACATCTTCTTCTAGTGGACTGCTGTACATAAACACATAAACCAAGAGCAGTGAAAGGGATTGAAAATCAATCTACGTTTTAATAGTATTTGTTGGAGATGGCATTACCCATGAACTCACTTCACGTTATCACGTATGACTATTGTGGCAGGTATGTTTTCAAGAAGCATGATTGTTTCTACAAATTCAAAAACAGGTGACAAAAGTGACAGCAATGAAAATTATGCATTAGGGAACTTCTGTAGTCTATCTCTCCGGAAAGGCAACTCAAAACAATCAAGAATCTATAATCAGAAGATCATTGTCTCAACACAATATATGGGGCATTTATAAAAAGTCTACAGGTAGTATTATACTCAAGAGTGAAAGACTGAAAACTTTCCTCCTAAGATCATGAACAAGGCAAGAATGCACACTTTTGCCCTTTTCTTGAACAGCACACTTAAAATTCTAGTCAGGGTCATGGGACAATGAAGATATATAAAAGGCATCCAAGTTGAAAAGAAAAAAATGGAAATTATCTCTCTTCATAAAGTTGATGATCTTATAAAAATGCTTAAAAATGCAGAAAAACCATATTAGAGCTAACGAACAATATTCAGCAAGCCCTGCAGGATAGAACATTAAATGGTAAAAATCAGTTATAGTTGTGTACACTAGCAATGAACAATCTGAAAATTGAATTAAGAAAGCAATTCCATTTATAATAGCTTCAAAATAAATCATATTTTAAGGAGAATGTTTCACTAAACAGATGAAAGACTTGTACATTGAAAATCACAAAATATTGGAGAACTTAAAGATTACCTAGATTTTTAAAAAAGACATCCTGTGGTAATGAGTTGGAAGGCTAAACATTTATAATATGGCAATACTAGCCATAGAGATCTATAGATTTAATGTAATCCTAATTATTATTCCCATGAGCATTTATTTTTGAGAAAAAGAAAGAGCAAATTCTAAAGATCCTATTAAATTGCAAGAGATCTGAGTAACCAAAGTTTGAATAAGAAGAACCAAGGTGGAAGACACACTTCTAGATTTCAAAACTTACTAGAAAAGCTAGAGTAATCAAAGCAGGGTGATGATCAAATGAGAATACACACAGTGATTAATGGAAGAGATGAAGAATCTGAAAATAAACCAAGACATTGTGGTCAATTGACTTTTCACAAAGTTATCAAGTTCATTTAATGAGACATGAATAGACCCCTTAAGAAATAATGGTTAGACAACTGGTTATCCACATGCAAAAGGAAGTTAAACCTCTACCTCACATCATATGCAAAACTTAACTCAAAATGCATCAAAAGTCTAAAGGTAAGAGCTAAAGCTTTAAAACCTTCAGGGAAACTATAGGAATAAATCTTCAGAACTTTAGATTTGGCAATGATTTTTTAGCTATACAACCAAAAGCACCAATAACAAAAGAAAAAATAAGTTGGACTTCCCTGGAATTAAAAACTTTTTGCATCGAAGTGCACAATTCAGAACTTGAAAAGCCAACTTACAGATTGGGAGGAAATATTTCCAAATCAATTATCTAAAATCTGTGAATATCCAATACATATAAAGGACTCTTAAAAACAACAAAAGACAACCCAATTTTTAAAAAAATAGGCCAAGGGAGAGTGAGATCACCAAAATGGTAGAGTGGAAGCAATCTGACGTTATCCCCCAAAAAACTAAAAACAGCTGTCTAGTGCCGAGATTGTCACAATCAATACTGCAGAACTGAAAATTGAGACTATGATGATCTGTGGGGCCATAAGAAAGTGAATACATATGAGCAGCTGGTAAGATTAATGGACTTCTCTCTCCATGATTCTCCAACCAGAAGCTGCTAGGCACCACGTAGAAAATTCCCCCTGGACTCACAGTTTCCTCTATAAAATGTGAGATCCAGGCAGGCAGCTAGGTTCTCTCCCATTTTGGTGTCCTTTGCAGGAATGCTGTTCTTGCCTCACTCCCTAGAGAGCATCCTGACTGCCTGTAGGAAGAAAAATCTCTGAGGGCAGTTAGAGACAATAAGTGGAGTCGAAGCTAACAACCCCAGTGCATTAAATTTGGGGACTCCTCTTTTACTCAAAGAAGACCTCAAGTCAGAGAGGGCATCAGCAGCAACATGAAAATGAACAGGAATGAAAAAAGAACAGGAAAGGCTATACTTTGGCTGGGCATGGTGGCACATGCCTGTAATCCCAGCACTTTGGGAGGCCGAGGCAGGCGGATGACCTGAGGTCAGGAGTTCAAGACCAGCCTGGTCAACATGGTGAAACCCTGTCTCTACTAAAAATACAAAAAGTAGCTGGATGCGGTGGCACACGCCTGTAATCCCAGCTACTTGGGAGGCTGAGGCAGGAGAATCCCTTGAATCCAGCAGGCAGAGATTACAGTGAGCTGAGATTGCAGTGAGCCGAGATCATGTCATCGCACTCCAGCCTGAGTCACAGAGCAAGACTCCATTAAGAAAAAAAAGAAAGAAAAGAAAAGAGAGAAAAAGAAAGGCTATACTTAGATAAAATAGATTAAAAGTCAAAAACTGTAAAGAGAGACAAAGAAGGTCACTGTATAACAATGAAAATGCCAATATAACAAGAAGATATAACAACTGGAAATATGTATCTACCCAACACTGGAACACGCAGATATTTGGAGAGCAAATTAAGGCAAACATTTGAAGATCTACACAGAGAGATAGAATGGCGTACAACAATACGGGCAGAATTCAGTACCCCACTTTCAGTAATGGAAAGCTTATCTAGACAAAGAAACATTGGAATTAAACTGTACTCTAGACCAAATGAACGTAACTGACATTTACAAAATATTTCATCCAATTGTTCTAAAATGTACATTCTTGTCATCAGTACATGGAACATTCTCCAGTATAGAGCATATGTTAGACCACAGAACAAGGCTCAACAAATTTAAGAAAAGACCTGAAAATATGAAATTACTAGGAGAAAAGATTGCAGAAATGCTTTAAGACATTGTTCTGGGCAAAGATTTTTTGCATAAGACCGGAAAAGCCCCGGCAATCAAAGCAAAAATGGACAAATGAGAGTAAATCAAGCTAGAAAGCTTCTGCACAGCAAAGAAAACAATAAAGTGAGGAGACAACCTACAGAAAGAGAGAATATCTTACCAAACTATTCATCTAACAATGAAGTAACAAATTGCAATGTAAAACAAACTCAGCTCAATAACCAAAAACGAAATTATCTGATTTACAAATGGACAAATGATCTGAATAGACATTTCTGAAAGAAAGACACAAATGGCCAACAGATATATGAAAAAATGTTCAACATGACTAACCGTCAGGGAAACGCAAATCAAAACCATGGTGGGATACCATATTACCCCAGTTCAAATGGCTCTTCCTAAAAAGACAGAAAATAGCAGATGCTGGCTAGGAAGCAAAGAGGAATACTTGTATACTGTTGCTGCAAATGTATATTAATACAGCTACTATGGGACATAGGATGGAGTTTCTCCAAAAAGCTAAAAACAGAGTTACCATATGATGCAGCAATCCCACTGCTGAGTATGTAGTCAAAAAAAAGGAAATCAGTACAGCAAAGAGATATACGCATTCCCATATTCATTGCATCATTATTCACAATAGTGAAGATATAGAGTCAACCTAAGTGTTCATGGATGGATGAATGGATTAAGAAAATGTGGCATGCATATAAAATGGAAGATTATTAAGTTAGAAAAAGGAATAAAACCCTGTCATCTGCAGCAACATGAATGGAACTGTAGGACACTATGTTAAGTGAAATAAGGAGATACAGAAAGACAAATTATCACATGTCCTCACTTATATGCAGGAGCTAAAATAATCCATCTCATGGGACTATAGAGTAGAATGGTGGGTACCAGAAGTTAGGAAGGGAGGGGAATAAAGAGAGGTTGGTTAATGGCTACGAAAATACAGCTGGACAGAAGGAGGAAGTTCTAGTGTTCAATAGCATAGTTAGGGCAACCATAGTTAACAATAATTTAATGCTTATTTTTAAATACCTAAAAGAACATTTGAAATGTTCCCAACACAAACAGATAATAAATGCATTAGGTGTTGAGTATCCCAGTTATCCTTTTTTGGTTATCACACATTTTATGGATGCATGAAAACATAAGTACTACATAAATATGTACAATTATGTGTAAATTTTAAAAATAGGCAAAGGTCTTAAATATACGATTCTCCAAAGAAGATATATAAATAACCAACAATTCTATGCAAGTTGCTTCCATTATTAGTCTTTTCAGAAACATAAATCAAAACCACCTCATGATACCAATTAACACCCACTAGAATGGGAATTACTTAAAAAGAACAAATATCGGTTGGGTGGTAGAGAAATTGGAACTCTTCTAGAATGTTGGTGGAAATGCTACGAAAAGCAGTTTATTCACCTACTACGAAAAGCAGTTTAGTGGTACTTCAAAAATTTAAACATAGAAGGAACCATATGAGCTAGCAACTCTACTCTTAAGTATACACCACAAATGATTGAAAACAAATACTCAAACAAGTACATGTATATACTCACTGTATATATTTATTAACAATACCCAAAAGGTGAACATAAGCAAACATCCATCACTTGATGAATAGATAAACAAAATGTGATATATACATATGGATATTATTCAGCTACAAAAAGAAATGAAGTACTGACATGTATTACAACATGGACGAAATTTGAAAGCATGCTAAGTGAAAGAAGAAAGACAAAAAAGTCTACTTATTGTGATGATCAGTACTGAGGGAAAGTAGATTAGTGTTTGCTAGGAATTGAGCATAGAGTAGAATGGGGAATGACTGCTTAATGAGTTCAGGGTTTTCTTTTGTGGTAATGAAAATGATTTGCCACTACATAGAGGTAGTGCTTGCACTGCATTGTGAATGTACTCAATGCCACTGAATTTGAACATTTTGATGGTTATTCTTATGTTGCATGAATTTTACCAACACAGTTTAAAAAAGTGTCAATATTTTTAAACCTATCATTATTTCCAAGAATAACTAATTATATTTGAAAAGTACTCAAGTTATCAGTGAAGAAAACTTGTTTTAACAATTATACTACAGGAGAATTTGAACACGAATTTATAAATGTACATATTATATGTGCATAGGAAAGAGATCATAATACATAGCATAGATATTTTAAAAGTGATTATTTCTTCTCAGTAGGTTTGACCTACCATATGTTTTCTGCTTATAATTTCTTAAATTTCTTCTAGAGTAAAATATAAAAAAACTCAAGCACTAAAAGTATATATTGATATGGATATATTCAAAGATTATAAGGTGAGGCTGAAGATTTTTTACAAAATTTCAAACAGCATGAATCCAAGTATATTGAATGTAAAATGTGTGTGGGACTGTGTGTGTATTCATATCTGTTTATATGCATGTACAGATTTTAAAATGCCATACATATTTTTTTTTACACAGGGTCTCACCCTGTCTTCCAGGCTGGAGTGCAGTGGCATGATCATGGCTCACAGCAGCCACGACCTCCCTGGGCTCCAGTGATCCTCTCACCTCTATCTCCTGCGCAGCTGGGCCCACAGGTGCATGTCACCATGCCCAGGTATATTTTGTATTTTTTGTAGAGACAGGGACTCGCTTAATTGCCCGAGATGGTCTCAAACTCCCAGGCTCAAGCAATCCTCCTGCCTCAGCCTCTCAAAATGTTGGGATTACAGTCTTGAGCCACCACACTCGGTCAATGGTTTATATTTTAAATCATGGTCAGTGTTATAGTGAGTATATGTTTGAATATGATATTTCTGGCCCACAAATTCATATCTTTAATTCATAGTTATATAAACAGAGACATTAATGAAACATTGTAGCTGCATGTGAGTGGTGTGAATACATCCGTCTTACAGTTTTCTTAGGGTTCACATCTAAATGACTGCATGTGAGAGATGCCTATTTCAATTATCATGTATTGAATTTTGTTTTCCTTCTTTTGAGTTTTTAAAGATAAAATTTGAAGGCAAGAATTAGAGCTAAAATCTCAAGAATAATTTTAAAATCATCATTTTCAGAGGTATAAGCATGTATAATATACATATTCATATGATATGTAAATATTTATGTGTTTATATATATGTATAAACACATTTTTTAGATTAAAAAGAGCAATCAGAACTAATTTTTTAATGACTAGCACAATCACAAATTTCTTATTTATTGTCTAAAATCAAGAAATTGCAAATTTTATATGACAATGTCAAAAATTGGTCAGGAACCAAATTTTAGAATGAAAAGTTTTATTTTACAATACATAGCTAAATCCAATTTTTTTTTTTTTTTTCTGAGACGGACCCTTCCTCCGTTGCCCAGGTGGTGTGATGTCAGCTCACTGCAACCTCAGCCTCCCCGGTTCAAGCGATTCTCCTGCCTTAACCTCCCGAATAAGAGTAGGTGGGATTATAGGCACTCACCACCACACCTGGGTAATTTTTGTATTTGCAGTAGACACAGGGTTTCAACATGTTGCCCAGGCTGGTCTCAAACTCCTGATCTCAAGTGATCCTCCCGACTTGGCCTCCCAAAATGTTGGGATTACAGGCATGAGCCACTGCCCTTGGCCTGAATCCAACTTAAATGTAAATTTATTGTGGCGTTTGACTGTTTGACTGTATATACAGAACTTTTATCTATGTATTGAAAGTGGGAGCAAATATGTAAAAGGGTATCAGTGTTTTTTATTTTTATTTTTTGAGACGATTCTCATTCTTGTTGCCCAGGCTGGAGTGCAATGGCGCGATCTTCGCTCATTTCAACCTCTACCCCTTGGGTTCAAGCGATTCTACTGTTTCAGCCTCCCAAGTAGCTGAGATTATAGGCATGTGACACCACGCCCAGCTAATTTTTATATTTTCAGTAAAGGCGAGGTTTCGCCATGTTGGCCAGGCTGGTCTCGAACTCCTGACCTCAAGTGATCCACCTGCCTCGGCCTCCCAAAGTGCTGAGATTACAGGCGTTAGCCACCACGCCCAGCCTTCAGTGTTTAATACACAGTTGTATGGCATTACTTTTCTCTTGATCACAACATCTTTTTAACTTCTTTGCAAATCCCACCTCTTTGTTACTAATGTGAAAATATAGGACTGATTCCTAACTGATAAACAGTAACACACATACACAGCAAACCCACAGGACATAGTTGTAAGCCATTGCAGTTTAATGAACCAGGAAAATGTTTGTGTTACAATGTTATATAATGAAACCGTAAAACAAAATCCTGGGATCTATCTGATTAGCATTTATAGTCATTCCTGTATTTGTGTACATTCAAGT
>NC_045445.1:22766260-22768624 GCF_002776525.5 Piliocolobus tephrosceles
TACACAAAAATTTTTAACACCATTGCCTACAACTAGAGGGACCTCTGTAGAGGAGTGAGGATATATTAACATGCCTATGAGGGCCAGATCATCTTTTAGGAGAGCCGATTTGCTAAAGTGGATGAAGGCCAAGAATGTGATGGAAGGCCTAAGCAATTATCTGAGCACACAAGCCAGCAGCTTCTGTGACTTTCTAAGTTCAGGAGAAAGTCTTTTGTCATAATGGGACCCCGATGTCATCTCAGTTCTCTCAAGGAGGGTAGATAGGTGGCTCTTTCTTGTTCGATGTCCTTGAGAAGTATGGCATTGTTTAGGCCTGAGCAAATCATTATGTACTGCATCCAAGCTAGTATTTTCTCTAGCAGCTTCAAATCTATTTCTTAATGAAGACATCCAACCTTTGGTATGGAGACCTCCAGATACTCTCTGACTCATAATTGAAGAATCAATAAGGGTGACTAAAAGTGTATGGGTGACTTGATCCTCACGACATTCTTCCTCAAAGTTTATCATCTTAGTATCTGAATTCTTAATGAAAGGAATTAATGTTAGTCTGGTTCTGCACTGTGACATTACAGTGCTTCAAGAGCTTGTTCGGGTATGACCTCTCCTGGCCTCTGAAGATTCAGGCAGGCATTCCAGGGTAAGGCATTCTAGGGTAACCTAGCTTTTCTGATATCTTTCACTATGTCTAATTGAGTGATGGTCTGCATAAGTAGATGCTGTTGGCATGCACAAGTGTCTTGGAGACTCTCTGGGAAGCATTTCTCCATGACCCTTGATAACTTTCTTCCCCAGAATATTTCACGTAAAGTAGAGTTAGACATCTGCTAAACTACCTCCTATGGAGGAATAGTTTGACCTGACCATTTTCTCGGAAGAATACAGACCTACCTGTGGGAAAGTGTCTCATATATGAAGGTAGAAATGCTGGTGTCCCCAAACCTAGAATTCTTTAGGCTAGGTGATCTTTTATTCACTCCTTGCTAACTATGTTTAATAGAGACTATGTGCCTGGGCAGTGGATGGAAGCCTGGAAAGGAAATCACACCTAGCTGAATCACAGTGGTAGTGACAAGGAGGTTGAACGGTTTCTTTTGAAATGGAAGATAGTGCGGTGGGGCAATGAGTCTATCATTCCCATTTAGGTTGGATACATGTCATTCATCTGTACCAGGTAGTCCTTTTAGCCCTCACAAAATCTTAATTGCATTCTCTGTGTCCTCATAAACAGCCATTCCCTGCCTCTGATTTAGGGAGAAAAGCAAATTGTTGAACCTTGAGGATTGAACCTACCACACCATAAGATAAATAGCAAGTTAAGTGTTTTTTTCTTTTACTTTCGTTTTTTTTTTTTTTTTTTTTTCTGTGAGGGTGTGGGGGGAGGGACAGAGTCTCGCTCTGTCGCCCAGGCTGGAGTGCAGTGGCACAATCTCGGCTCACTGCAAGCTCCATTTCCTGGGTTCACGCCATTCTCCTGCCTCAGCCTTCTGAGTAGCTGGGACTACAGGTGCCCACCTCCATGCCCGGCTAATTTTTTGCATTTTTAGTAGAGATGGGGTTTCACCGTGTTAGCCAGGATGGTCTTGATCTCCTGACCTCATGATCCGCCCGCCTCGGCCTCCCAAAGTGCTAGGATTATAGGCCTGAGCCACCGCGCCCAGTGTATTTTACTCTACTTCTAACATGTCATAACCTTAAACCAAACATATAGTCATGTATGTATTCTAGAGAACCAATATGTGCATTGTGATGCATCTGTGAAAATTTAAACAAGAAATGAATAGTGTCTATATTTCTAAAGGAATGTTTCTGAGTGTATATTTTTCAGATTTACCTTCATTTACACTGAAGGCTTGCAATGTTGAAAACAACGCTTACCATTTATGATATTCAAATGAATTCATCCTCCTGAAAGCTTTGTTAAAATATACACTTGATCTGCTCCAAACCACAATGTAGAGTGTGATCCAGTTTCAATACAGATTTGTTATTTACATGAAATTAGGAATGTATGTATAGCCGGGCATGGTAGCTCACACCTGTATCCCAGCACTTTGGGAGGCCAAGGTGATTGGATCACTTGCGGGGAGGAGTTCGAGAACAGCCTGGCCAACATGTGGAAATCCGTGTCTACTAAAAATACAAAACAATTGGGGCTGGTCACGGTGGCTCATGCCTGTAATCCCAGTACTTTGGGAGGCCTAGGTGGGCGCATCACGAAGTCAGGAGATCGAGACCATCTTGGTTAACACAGTGAAACCCTGTCTGTACTAAAAACACAAAAATTAGCCAGGTGAGTGGCATGTGCTTTTAGTCCCAGCTACTCGGGAAGCTGAGGAAGGAGAATCACTTGAACCCGGG
>NC_045445.1:22768724-22808639 GCF_002776525.5 Piliocolobus tephrosceles
GCTAACACGGTGAAACCCCGTCTCTACTAAAAAATACAAAAAACTAGCCGGGCGACGTGGCGACGCCTGTAGTCCCAGCTACTCAGGAGGCTGAGGCAGGAGAATGGCGTAAACCCGGGAGGCGGAGCTTGCAGTGAGCTGAGATCCGGCCACTGCACTCCAGCCTGGGCGACAGAGCGAGACTCCGTCTCAAAAAAAAAAAAAAAAAAAAAAAAAACAGGTAACCAGGCCTGGTGGCGTGCACTTGTAACCCCAGCTACTCAGGAGGCTGAGGCAGGAGAATCACTTGAACCTGGAGGTTACTATGAGCCATTTCACTCCAGCCTGGGTGACAGAGTTTTGGTCTCAAAAAAGAAAAAAATAAAGTGTGTGTGTGTGCGTGTGTGTGTGTATGTATATATATGCATGGAAAAATCCAAATTTATTTATTTATTGACTTGACAAATTGTATTGTAGTGCTTTTCATCTTTATCAGTACATTGATTGTTCTCAATCTTTGTCAAGCATTATTCTTTAATTAACTAGTGGGAGAATACTGTAAGACTTATATCTAAAAGACAAATTGTAAAATACACACGCACACACACACACACACAAAAACAGACATACACTATAAAGTCTCAGGAAATACTTGAAGAATATGTAGTGTAATGGGAACATGCCGAGTTTTTATGTTAAATGACGAGACCAGGTGATGAAACTTTGAATAACCTTGATAGGAATTGGACATATGTAGTATGAGTATCATGCCATGTGGAGCATATATGGCATGCAGTAATGACAGCTACCTGGTCCCTCCTCTATGCCAAATTGTTGCTTACAATACAACATATGAGCTAAAACATGAAGAACTCTCTAGTTGTCTGGAAGGGGGGCCAGAACAGAGACCACCAGGATTTGTAAATCCTGGTGGTCTGGGAGACTCAAGCAATTTTATGCTTGTGCCTTCATCCCCAAATTTGTCCCCCGAGGGAGACAGTTTGATGCCATGGAAAGTACTGGACCTATAAATCTGAGGTAAATCATAATCATATAGACTAGGTTAGGAGGATTTTAAATTTCTGAGCAAATAAGATTTCTGATGAGGGTGGGTGGTTTAGGCCTTGGTTTGATTTCAGATGGAAAACAAAAGCAAAAGTGCCATAGTAAGACCTGATGACTCCAAACTGGACAAAAAGCAAGGAAGCAATGTTTCCTTGTACCTTTGTCTGTGGGTCGTGTTTTTTCAGACAAGAAGGGCGGGAGAAGAGGACTCCAAGACACCTGTTGACACATCTAGAGCACTACTGCCACCGTGAGGATTTAGTTTAACAACGCCCTATGCCTTATGCCTAAGCCATGTCAATGTCCTTCCCCTGAGGACAATCCTTCCACCTGTTGGGGAAGGTCTGGCCTGTGGGGAGGGGGAAGAGAGTTGAGCTCCATGCTACTCATCCTCGCCTTCTCCTCTAAGACCACACTTTGGGAGGCTGAGGCGGGCAGATTGCCTGAGGTCGGGAGTTCGAGACCAGCCTGGCCAGCATGGTAAAACCCCGTATCTACCAAAAATACAAAAATTAGCCAGGTGTGGTGGCAGGTGCCTGTAATCCCAGCTACTCAGGAAGCTAAGAATCGCTTGAACCTGGTAAGGGGAGGTTGCAGTGAGCCGAGATCTCGCCATTGCACTCTAGCCTGGGCCACACAGCGAGACTCCGTCTCACACACACACACACAAAAAGACTGGACGTTGGCAGTGCCTTGGTATAGAACCTGGAGAGTGAAGGAAAGTAAATAGTGTGAATGTCCCTTGGTAAAACCATGCTCCTTGTGCGCGGTACTGATGCTACCAGAGACCCAAAGACCCGTAGCAAGATGCCAGCATGTGAAAGCCTGCCAACTCTTGCTCCAAGGGGCAGAAACAGATGCCCACAAGAGCCTGCATGTGTGTTTGGGTGGGTTCCTGCTGTCCTGCCCACAAGTGGGGGAACGGAAGCCCTTCCCCGGAACTTCCTGTGCCAGGACTGCCCAGCAACTGCTGCTTCAATCCAAGCCCCTCACTCTCCAGGTTCTACACCAAGATACCACCAATGTCCAGGCCTCTCTTAAGACCTTAGAGGAGAAGCCAAGAAGACGTAGCCTGGAGCCCAATCCTCTTCCACCTCGCCATAGATCAGATTTTCCCCCACAGTGAGGCTTCCAGGGAAGGACACTGTAATGGCGGAGTCTGTGTTTAAACGATTTCCTCACGGTGGCAGTAGTGCTACACGTTTTCATGGAAGCTCTGTCTAGGAGCTCTCTTCTCCCGCCTTTTCTGCCTGAAAAAATGCCACCCAGAGACAAAGGCGCCACCAAACATGGCCACCAGGAGATTTGTCCAGTTTGGTGCAACCTGGTCTTACTGTTGAATTTTTGCTATTTTCTTTCCACCTGAAAACAAATGAGGCCTAAACCACCCATGCTCCTCAGAAATCTTGTTCTTTCAGAAATTAAAATATACTCCTCGCTGAGTCTATCTGGGTATGATTTACATCACACTGTTACAGGTCCAGCAAGTTCCATGGCATTAAATTGTCTCCTTCAGGTGATAAATTGGGTGGATAAAGGTACAATAAGGAAAAATATACCTGAAACTTGGAGAAGATCTTTGGCAAACAGTTCAAAAATCCTGGTGATCTTTGACCTGGTTCCCCTCTCGGACAACCAGAGAGTTCTTCA
Organism: Piliocolobus tephrosceles; assembly: GCF_002776525.5. Taxonomy (NCBI): domain Eukaryota; kingdom Metazoa; phylum Chordata; class Mammalia; order Primates; family Cercopithecidae; genus Piliocolobus; species Piliocolobus tephrosceles. Next base: position 22,771,419 of record NC_045445.1, read on the forward strand.
TGTTCTAGCCTCATGTGTTGTTTGTAGGCAACAATTCGGCATGAGCCATAGAGTAAGGATCAGATAGCAGTCATTACTCCCTGCCCTATATGCTCCACATGGCGTAAACCTCATAGTCCCTGTGTTCAGTTCCTATTGAGATTACTCAGTTTCATCTCATGGTCTCAACATTTAACACCAGAACACAACATGTTTCCATGCATTACATATTCTTCAGGAATTTCCTGAGACATTAGATGCTGTGTGTGGCGGGGATGGGTGTGTGTGTTATGTCCTGTCCCTTGGAGCAAGAGTTAGCAGGCTTTCAGGAAGTACTACCGTATCATGGTCCTTTGTTGCAGCAGTATGAGAACACCAAAGATAGGCCTGTTCCAGGTGTGATAAAGCAGGAGCCAGTATGTTTTCTGATAGTCTCAAGGGCAGCTAGCTGTCTAGAGACTTAAAGGACCTAAAGTTTCACATCTTCTAGTAGAGCTGTTTTTTGTTTTTGTTTTTTTTTAGATGGAGTCTTGCTCTGTCACCCAGCCTGGAGTGCGGTGGCACGATCTCAGCTCACTGCATCCTCTGTCTCCCAGGTTGAAGGGATTCTCTTGTCTCACCCCCTGAACAGCTGAGACTACAGGTGGGCTCCACCATGTTCGGCTAATTTTTGTATTTTTAGTAGAGACGGCGTTTCACCATGTGAGCCAGGCTGGTCTCAAACTCCTGACTTCATGTGATCAGCCCGTCTTGACTCCCCAATGTGCTGGATTACAGCCTTAAGCGACTGTGCTAGGTCGTTCCCTTTTTAAAATTTTTTATTTATTTACTTTCTTAGTGTAGTTGTTACACATAAAGGGATGGGAACCAAAAGGAGTGAAAAGGATTGAAAATCAATCCACATTTTAAAAGTGCTTGTCTGTTGGAGGTAGCATTACCCATGATCTCACTTTGTTAGTGGTGGCAGAGAACCAAGTTACCCCGAGTAACAGGCGGCATGTCCATGTGGGTCCACAGGAACTTCAGTCCTTGCCTCCTCAGAAGAAAAAACTCAACTGAGGGGCATAAAGCAGAAAAAGAGACTGAGGCAAAATTCAGAGGAGGATTGGAAGTTTATTTAACAGGCTTTAGAACAGGAAAGAAAGGAAAGAAAGAACGCTCAGAAGAGATCCAAGTGGGTGCCTGAATGGCCAAGAGAACAAAAAGATCTTTTAACCTTGATCCTGGGACCTTATAGGCTCGCCTCTTTCCCATGATTCTTCCTTTAGGGTGAGCTTTCCGCATGCACAGTACTCTCCTTACCGTTTGGAATTGAGCACTGTGCAGCGTGTTCAAGGAGGTATACACATGCCCATCTGAGGCTTTTTTCCTTTTTCCTGGTGGCATGCACCTGGAATGTCATATTTCGCCATTTTATCTCTTAATATGCATGCCCAAGAAGCTGCTTCTCCCTGGGGCCTGCATTCAATTCACACTTTTAATATTAACGTGTGGACCATCAGGAGATTGCCTCTCCCATGCTACCAAATTATCATTTTTAGGGGTACAATGTGATCATTGCTGAACCATCAGGTGACATTCCTATTGGTTGGGGGAGAGCCCTTTACTGTCCTGCTCATTCATTGCCTATGTAACTAACTGTAACAACTTTGCTTTTTCATGTATGACTGTTGCGTCAGGCAGATTTTGAAGAAGGATGAATGTTTCTACAAATTCAAAAACAGGTGACAAAAGTGACATCAGTGAAAATGGTGCAGTAGACACTTTCTGTTAGTCCATCTGTCCAGAAAAGCAACTCAAAACAATTAATAATGTTTAATTAGAAGATCATTTTCTCAGCACGATATATGAGGCATTTATTAAAAACCTACAGCTAATAATATAGTCAAGAGGGAAAGACTGAAAGCTTTGCTTCTAAAATCATGAAGAGGAGAAGAACATCCACTTTTGCCACTTCTATTGAGCCTTATACTTAAAATTTTAGCCCGGGGCATCAGGCAATGAAGATATATAAAAGACATCCCAACTGAAAAGAAAAAATTGAAATTATTTCTCTTCACGAATGCGATGATCTTATAAAAAATGCTTAAAAATCCAGAAAAAAACAATATTAGAGCTAGTGAACAGTATCTCGCAAGCACAGCAGGATATAACATTAACTCAGAAAAATCAGTTGTAGTTTTATTTGTGTACACTAGCAATGAATAATCTGAAAATTAAATTAAGAAAGCAATTCCCTTTATAATAGCATCAAAATGAATCATATTTTTAGGACAATAGTTAATAGATGAAAGTCTTATACATTGAAAATCACAAAATATTGTAGAAGAAGTTAAAGATAACCCTGATTTTAAAAAAGGACATCCTGTGGTAATGGGTTGGAAGACAAAATATTTTTAACATACCAATACTACCCATAGATATCTATAAATTTAATGTAATCCTTATTATTATCCCAATGAGCATTGGTTGTTTTTGTAAAAAAGGAACACAAATTCTAAAGATCCTGCTAAATTGCAAGAGATCTGATAACCAATGTAAAGTTTGAGTAAGAAAAACCAAGGCGAAAGAGTCACATTTCTAGATTTCAAAACTTACTAGAAAAGCTAGAATAATCAAAGCAGTGTGATAATTAAGTAAGAATACACACAGTGATTAATGGAAGAGATGGAGTGTCTGGAAATAAACCCAGACGTTGTGGTCAATTCATTTTTGACAAAGTTATTAAGATGATTTTATGAGTAGTTAATAGAGTCTTTAACAAATAGTACTTAGACAACTGGTTATGCACATGCAAAAGGATGAATTTAGGCTGGGCACAGTGGCTCACGCCTGTAATTCCAGCACTTTGGGAGGCCGAGGTGGGCGGATCACTAGGTCAGGAGATCCAGACCATCCTGGCTAACACGGTGAAACCCCGTCTCTACTAAACAATGCAAAAAAAAAAAAAAAAAATAGCCGGGCGTGGTGGCGGGCGCCTGTAGTCCCAGCTACTTGGGAGGCTGAGGAGGAGAATAAAGTGAACCCAGGAGGTGGAGCTTGCAGTCAGCCGAGATTGCACCACTGCACTACAGCCTGGGTGACAGAGCGAGACTCCATCTCAAAGAAAAAAAAAAAAAGCAAAAATTATCGGGTGTAGTGGCATGTGCCTGTAATCCCAGCTACTGGGGAGGCTGAGGCAGGAGAATCGCTTGAACCCAGGAGGCAGAGGTTGCAGTGAGCCGAGATTGCCCCACTAAATTTGAGCCTGGGCAACAGAACAAGACTCCATTGAAAAAAAAAAAAGAGAGAGAGAGAGATATCAAAAAGATAACCAATGGAAGAAATTTGAAAACACCTTAAGTGAAAGAGACAAGACTAAAAAGACCACTTACTGAGATGATCAGTAGTGGGGGAAAGTAGATGAGTGTTTGCCAGGGGCTGGGCAGAGAGTGGAATGGGAAATGACTGCTTCATGGGTCCAGGGTTTTCTTTTGTGGTAATGAAAATGCTTTGCCAATAGATAGAGGTAGTGCTTGCACTGCATTGTGAATGTACTAAATGCCACTGAATTTCACACATTTTAATGGTTAATTTTATGTTATGTGAATTTTACCAACTCAGTTTTAAAAAGTGCCAATACTTTTAAAGCTGTCATTATTTCCATGAATAATTAATTCTATTTGAAAAATACTCGTTATCAGTGAAGAAAACTTGTTTTAAGTATTATACTACAAGGTGGCCTGATACGGTGCCTCATGCCTCTAATCTTAGCACTTTGGGAGGCTGAGATGGGAGCGTCACTCTAGTCCAGGATTTCGAGATCAACCTGATCAACATAGCTAAGCCCCGTATCTAAAATTTAAATAAATAAATAAATAAAAAACAGTTATACTACAGGGGAATTTGAACATTAATTTATAAAAGTCGGTATTATGTGTGCATAGGCAAGAGTGATTATTTCTTCTATGTTTGACCTACCATGTATTTTCTACTTTATAATTTCTTAAACTTCTCCTAGAGTAAAATATGAAAAAATTACAAGCACTCAAAAGTATATATTGATGTAGATATATTCAATGAGTATAAGGTGATACTGAAGATTTTGTACAAAATTTCAAGCATTAGGCATCCAATTATATTTAAACTGTGTCGAGTGTGTGTGTATTTATGTCTGTCTGTAGGTATATTACAAAATTTTAAATGCTGTATATGTATGACTTTTTAGACAGTGTCTCACTCTGTTGCCCAGGCTGCAGTGCAGTGGCATGATCATGGCTCACTGCAGCATCAACCTCCCTGGGCTCAGGTGGTCCTCCCACCTCTGCCTCCTATGTAGCTGGGGCTTCCATTGCATACCTCCATGCTCAGCTATTTTTTGTCTTTTTTGTGTAGACAAGGTCTCACTATATCGCCAGAGCTGACCTTGAACTCCTGGGCTCAAGCCATCCACCTGCCTTGGCCTCCCAAAGTGCTGGGATTACAATTGTGAGCCACTATGCCTGGCCAATGCTATACATTTTTAATCATTGTAGATGTTATAATGAGTATATGTTTGAAGATGGCATTTTTGGCCAACAAATTCATATCTTCAATTCATCGTTATATAAACAGAGACACTAATGAAGCATTCTAGCTGCATGTGAGTGGTGTGAATGCATCCATCTTACAGCTTTCTTTTGGTTTTTGTTTGTTTGTTTGTTTTTTGTTTTTGTGAGACGGAGTCTCACTCTGTAGCCCAGGCTGGAGTGCAGTGGCATGATCTTGGCTCACTGCAACCTCTGCCTCCCGGGTCCCGGTTCAAACAATTCCCCTGCCTCAGCCTCCCAAGTAGCTGGGATTATAGGCATGCGACACCATGCCTAGTTAATTTTTGTATTTTCAGTGGAGATGGGGTTTCACCATGTTGGCCAGGCTGGTCTTGAACTCCTGACCTCGTGATCCACTCGCCTCGGCCTCCTAAAGTGCTGGGATTACAGGCATGAGCCACTGTGCCTGGTCATACAGTTTTCTTAGGTTACACATCTAGGTGACTGAATGTGCGAGATGCCTATTTCAACTGCAATTTATTGAATTTTGTTATCTTTCTTCGAAGGTTTTAAAGATAAAGTTTTAAGGTAAGAATCAGGAATAAGAATTCTAGAAGAATTAAAAATTCTAATTTTCAGAGGTATAAGTATGTATTATACATATGTTTATATTGTAGATAAATATGTATTTATATGTTTATGTATGTTTAAATATATATATTTTTTTGCCAGGCACAGTGACTCATGCCTGTAATCCCTGCACTTTGGGAGGCCGAGGTGGGCAGATTACCTGAGGTCCGGAGTTCGAGACCAGCTTGGCTAACATGGCAAAACTCCATCTCTACTAAAAATACAAAATTAACCTGGCGTGGTGGCGCACACCTGTAGTCTCAGCTACTCTGGAGGCTGAGGCAGGAGAATCCCTTGAGCCCGGGAAGTGGAGGTTGCAGTGAACCAAGATGGCATCACTGCACTGCAGCCTGGGAGACAGAGTAAGAATCCATCTCAAAAAGAAAATTAATATATATATGTATTTTTTAGATTTAAAAGTGAAAATTGAGAACTTATGTTTTCATGAATAGTCCAAATAAGAAGTTCTTTGCAAATATTTTATTGTCTAAAATTCAGATATTGCAATTTTTTATGAGAATATCAAAAACTCGTCAGCAATCAGATGTGAAACTTTTAATTCTTCAACCTTATGTATAGCTAAATTTAATTAAAATGTAAATTTATTATGTGTTTGTATACATAGAACTTTTTATCTGTGTATTGAAAAAATGGGAGTAAATATGGAAATGGTTATCAGTGTTTAATATATAGTTTTATGACATTGCTTTTCTCTTCATCAGCATGTGGTTACTTTTTTACTTTGCAAGTTCCATGTCTTTGTTACTAATGAGAAAATATAGGACTGATTCCTAATGAAAAAGAGTAAGACATATACACAACAAAGTTATAGGACACAGTCTGAAGTCATAGCCATTTAATGACACTGGAAAATATTTCTGTTCCAATGTTAAATAATGAAACCATGAGACAAAATTCTGTGATCCATCTGGTTAGAATTTATAGTCATTCCCGTACTTTTGTCCATTCAAGTAGGGCTGTGTGTGTTTTGTCAGGCTGGAGAGCTATCCGAACCCTTATGTTAGAGCCCTACTAAATATCGGCCTCCCTCTCAACATATAAGGCCTAATGACTAGGTCAGATAGTGTGGTAAAACTCCTAGGGAACCTGGGTAGGGAGTCAGGACAAGAACCACATGGCCTGGTGCCTAGATTTGCTCTTCTGAAAGACCTTAGGGGTAAGACTTTTTTTTTTCTTCTCTCCTTAGGCATGGAAGCCTAAGGTCTGTCTCCAAAACTACAAGACTATTTGACATTATAATAAAACACTGCAGATACGATGCTGAGTAAGAGTGGAAATGGGAAGACTTAGTTGTGCAGTAACTGAGTTCTTGAAAATAGGAAATGCTTGATGAGGGTGAGTGGATTACATAACTGTTTAATATCCAATGGAAACCAAAAGCAAATGGCTAAGTGGAACATGTTTACACGAATTGAGCAATATATTGGGTAGCCATAGTTTCTGGTGTCTTTGTTTCTTCATGGCCTTCTTTTTGAAACGTGTAGTCATGTATGTGTAAACATTCAAACAAAAAGTTGATAGTGTCTACTTTACTAAAGTAATATTCTTGAGGCTGTATTTTAAGATTTACCTTTATTTGCCAGGGGCAGTGGCTCATGCCTATAATCCCAGCACTTTGGGAGACCGAGGCGGGCCGATCACGAGGTCAGGAGTTCAAGACCAGTCTGGCCAACATAGTGAAACCCTGTCTCTACCAAAAATACAAAAATTAGCAAAGTGTGGAGGCACACACCTGTAATCCCAGCTACCTGGGAGGCTGAGGCAGGAGAATCACTTGAAACCAGAAGGCAGAGGTTGCAGTGAGCCGAGATTGTGCCTCTGCACTCCATCCTGGGCGAAAGAGTGAAACTCTGTCTCAAAAAAAAAAAAAAAAAAAAAAAAAAAAAAAAAAAGATTTACCTTTATTTACATTGAAGGTGTGAAATGTTGAAAAATAAGACTTAGTACTGTGGACATTCAAATGAATTCGTGCTCCTCAAAGATTTCTTAAAATACACATTTGGTCTGATCCAAACCACAGTGTACACAGTAATGCACTTTTAATACAGATTTATTTTTTGCTGAAATTAACAATGTACTTATTGAAAGATATGAATGGAAATAATCCAAAAGTTCATGAGTTGCTTTGACAAGTTGTATGGTAGCGGTTTTCTTCGTTATTAATACATGGACTATTCTTAATATTTGTCAAGCATTATTCTTTAATTTACTATTTGGAGAATACTGTAATCCTTATACCTAAAAGACAAATTATAAAACTCTCAGAGAAACACACAATTATAAACACACACAGCCCATAAAGTCTCAGGAAATACTTGAAGAATATGTGATGGCATGGGCACATGCTGTGTTTTGATGTTAAACGATGAGACCATTAGATGAAACTTAGAGCTAACCTTGACAGGAATTGAACATATGTACTTTGAATATATATGGCATGCAGTGATGAGCATCACCTGGTTTCTTCTCTAGTGGCTCATGCCAAATTCTTGCCTACAATGCACCACAGAAGACTCATAAGGCTCTCAGAATAGGGAGAACTCCCTGGATGTCTCACAGGGGAGCCAGGTCAAAGAACTCTGGGATTTTTAAATTGTTTGCAGGAGAAGATCTTTTCCGCTTTCAGCCCTTTCCTCCTTTTTGTGCGTTCACCCACCGAATTTATCCGCTGAAAGAGACGGTTTGATGCCACGGAAATTACTGGACCTGTAACTCTGAAGCAAATAAAACTAACACAGACTAGCTCAGGAGACTATGTAATTTTTGAAAGAACAAGATTCCTGATGAGGGCAGCTGGTTTAGGCCTTGGTTTGATTTCTTTTCTTTCTTCCTCCCTCCCTCCCTCCCTCCCTCCCTCCCTCCCTCCCTCCTTCCTTCCTTCCTTCCTTCCTTCCTTTTTATTTGAGACGTAGTTTCTCTCTTGTTGCCCAGGCTGGAATGCAATAGTGCGATCCTGCAACCTCCGCCTCCCGGGTTCAAGTGATTCTCCTATCTCAGCCTCCCGAGTTCAGGCGATTCTCCTATCTCAGCCTCCCGAGTATCAGGGATTACAGGCATGCGCCACCACGCCCGGGTAATTTTGTATTTTTAATAGAGATGGGGTTTCTCCATGTTGGTCAGCCTGGTCTCGAACTCCCGACCTCAGGTGATCTGCCCTCCTTGGCCTCCCAAAGTGCCGGGATTACAGGCGTGAGCCACCGCGCCCGGCCTTTGGTTTGATTTCAAGTTGAAAATCAAAAGAAAAAGTGCAGCAGTAAGACCAGCAAGCTCCAAACTACAAGATATAAGGCATCCAGGTTTGGAACGCCTTTATTTATGGGTGGCTTTTTTTTCAGGCAGGAGGGGCGGGAGAAGAGGACTCTGAAACAGGGTTTCTTCCTATATCTGGAGCCATACTGCCATCGCGAGGATGTCGTTTAAAAAAAAATCCTTCCGCCATTACAGGGTTCTTCCCGTGAGGACTACCTGTTAGGGAAGGTCTGGTCTGTGGGAAGGTGGAAAAGGCTTGGTCTCCATTCTAGGTAGGAGTCCTTGTCTTCTCATCTAAGGCCTTAAAAGAGACCTGGATATTGGCGGTATCTTGGTATAGAACCTGGAGAGTGAACACTCTGAAAGCAAATCCTGTCAACTTCCCCTGGAATAACCCTGTTCTATGTGCGCGGTACTGATGCTACCAGAGACCCCAAGATCCATAGCCAGCACGAGAACGTTGGCTGACTCTGGCTCCAAGGTACAGGAAGAAGAGACAGATGCCCGCAAGAGCCTCCATGCGTCTTTGGGAGGGTTCCTGCAGTCCTGCCCACACCAGGAGGAACCGAGGCCCCGCCCCACGACTTCCTGTGCCAGGACCGCCTGGCAGCTGCTGGTTTACTCCAAACCCATCACACACCAGGTTCTACACCAAGATACCGCCAGCGTTAAGGCCTCTCTTCAGGCCTTAGAGGAGAAAGCAAGAAGACCTAGTCTGGAACCCAAGCGTCTACCACCTCCCACAGTTCAGACTTCTCGCCACAGCGAATCTTTCCGGGAAGGACGCTGTAATGGCGTATTATGCCTTTATAGGATTTCCTCACGGTGGCAGTCGTGCTTCACATTTTCAAGAAATCCCTATCTTGGAGTTCTTTTCTCCCGCCCTTCCTGTCTGAAAAAACGCCACCCAGAGACAAAGGCGCCACCTAATATAGCTGCCTGGAGATTTGTCCCGTTTGGTGCAACAAGGTCTTACTGTTGAATTTTCGCTTTTTTTTTCCCCCATCTCTAAACAAAATGAGGCCTAAACCACCCATGCTCATCAAGAATCTTGTTCTTTCAGAAATTAAATATACTGCTCATTGAGTCTGTCTGGGTATGATTTACCTCACACAGTTACAGGTCCTGGAAGTTGCATGGCGTAGTGTCTCCTTCAGGTGATAAATTGGGTGGATGAAGGTACAACAACGAAGATAGATATCAGATGGATAGATAACCAATGCAAGAAATTTGAAACATGCTAAGTGAAAGAAGGAAAACGAAAAAGGCCACTTACTCTGATAATCAGTAGTGAGGGAAAGCAGATGAGTGTTTGCCGGGACCTGGGCAGAGAGTAGAACCGGGAATGACAACTTAATGAGTCCCGGGTTTTATTTTGTGGTAATGAAAATGATTTGCCACTAGATAGTGGTAATGCTTGCAGTGCATTGTGAATATACTAAATGCCACTCAATTTCACACATTTTAATGATTAATTTTTTGTTTTATGAATTTTACAAATTCAGTTTTTAAAAGTGCCAATACATTTAAACCTATCATTATTTCCATGAATAATTAATTATATTTGAAAAGTATTCAAGTTTTTAGTGAAGAAAACTTGTTTTAACAGATGTACTACAAGGCAACCAGACTCGGTGCCTCATGCCTGTAATACTAGCACTTCGGGAGGTCGAGTTGGGTGCATCGTTTGAGGCCAGGAGTTCGAGATCAGCCTGGTCAACGTAGCGAAACCCCATACCTTAAAATTAAAAAAAAAAAAAAAAAAAAAAAAAAGAAGAAAGAAAAAGAACCAGTTATACTACAGGGGAATTTGAACATTAGTTTATAGAGTTCATATATGTGCAAAGGGAAAATTGATTATTTCTTCTCACTGTGATTGACCTATCATATGTTTTCTGCTTTATAATTTCTTAAAGTTCTAGAGTAAAATATGAAAAAAATTCAAACACTTGAAAGTAAATATTGACGTAGATATATTTAAAGAGTATAAGGTGATGCTGAAGATTTTGTAGAAAATTTCTAACAATATGAATTCAATTATATTTAGAGTAAACTGTGTCGAGTGTGTGTGTATCTGTCTGTAGGTATATTACAAAATTTTAAATGCTATCTATCTATCTGTCTATCTATCTATCTATATATGTTTTTTAGACAGTGTCTCACTCGGTTGCCCAGGCTGGAGTGCAATGGCATGATCATGGTTCACTGCAGCATCAACCTCCCTGGGCTCCAGTGGTCCTCCTACCTCCACTACCTAAGTAGCTGGGGTTTCCGTTGCAAGCCACCATGCCCGGCTATTTTTTGTAGAGACGGGGTCTCACTACATTGCCAGGACTAGTCTTGAACTCCTGGGCTCAAGCTATCCACCTCCTTGGCCTCCCAAAGTGCTGGGATTACAGTTGTGAGCCACTGTACCCGGCCAATGCTATATATTTTTAATCCTGATAGGTGCTATAGTGAGTATATGTTTGAAGATGGTATTTTTGGCCAACAAATCATGTCTTTAATTCATCATTATATAAACAGAGACACTAATGAAGCATTTTAGCGACATGTGAGTTGTGTGAATGCATCCATCTTGTAGTTTTCTTAGTTCACACATCAAGGTGACTGAATGTGAGAGATGCCTATTTCAACTATCATTTATTGAATTTTTTTGTCTTTCAAGATTTCAAAGATCAAATTTTAAGGAAAGAATTAGGAATACAAATTTGAGAAGAATTAAAAATTTCAGTTTTCAGAGGTATAAGTGTACATAATACATACTTTTATATTGTATATAAATATGTATTTATGTTTATATGTGCATAAATATACTATGCTTAAAAGTGCAAATTGACTACTTATTTTTTTGTTTGTTTTGAGATGGAGTCTCACTCTGTGGCAGAGGCTAGAGTGCAGAGACACAGCCTCTGCTCACTACAACCTCCGCCTCCCCTGTTCAAGCGATTCTCCTGCCTCAGCCTCCTGAGTAGCTGGGATTACAGGTGCCTGCCACCACGCCCAGCTAATTTTTGTATCTTTAGTAGAATCAGGTTTCACCATGTTGGCCAGGCTGGTCTCTAACTCCTGACCTCGTGATCCACCCGCCTCAGCCTCCCAAAGTGCTGGGATTACAGGCGTGAGCCACCGCAACCGGCCAAGTACTTATGTTTTCATGAATAGTCCAATCAAGAAGTTCTCTGCAAATATTTTATTGTCTAAAATTTAGATATTGCAAATTTTTTATGAGAATACGAAAAACTCAGGAATCATATGTGAAACTTTCTTCAACCTTACGTATAGCTAAATTCAACTAAAATGTTAGTTTATTGTTGTGTTTTTTTTTTATACTTTAAGTTCTAGGGTACATGTGCACAACGTGCAGGTTTGTTACATATGTATACATGTGCCATGTTGGTGTGCTGCACCCATTAACTCGTCATTTACATTAGGTATAAACTGTATAGATCGAACTTTGTCTCTGTGTTGAAAAAATGGGAGTAAATATGGAACTGTTTGTGTGTTTGTTTGTTTTTGAGACAGAGTCTCGCTCTGTTGCCCAGGCTGGAATGCAGTTGCTTGATCTCAGCTCACTGCAACCTCCGCCTACTGGGTTCAAGCAATTCTCCTGCTTCAGCCTTCCGAGCAGCTGGGACTACAGGCATGCGCCACGATGCCTGGCTAAATTTTTGTATTTTTAGTAGATATGGGGTTTCACCATGCTGGTCAGGCCAGTCTCGAATTCCTGACCTCAAGTGATCCACCCACCTCAGCCTCCCAAAGTGCTGGGATTACAGGTGTGAGCCACCACACCTGGCCCATAATACGGAACTGTTTATCAGTGTTTAATACACAATGTTATGGCATTGCTTTTCTCTTGATCAGCATATGGTTATTTTTATCTTCTTTGCAAGTTCCACGGCTTTGTTAATAATAAGAAAATATAGGACTGATTCCTAACTGAAAAACAATAAGACACATACAAAACAAGGTCACAGAACACAGTCGTAAGTCACAGCCTTTTAATGGCACTGGAAAATATTTCTGTTCTAATGTTAAATAATGAAACCATGAGACAAAATTCTGTGATCCATCTGATTAGCATTTATAGTCATTTGTGTATTTGTGTCCATTCAAATAGGGCTGTGTGTGTCTTGTCAGGCTGGAGAGCTCTCCGTACCCTTATGTTAGAGCTCCACTACATATCGGCTGCCCCCTCAACATGTAAGGCCTACTGCCTAGGTCAGATATGGAGAAGAACTGCCAGGGAACCTGGGTAGGGAGTCAGGACAAGAACCACATGACCTAGTGCCTAGATTTGCTCTTCTCCAAGACCTTAACGGTAAGCTTTTTTTGTCTTCTCTCCTTAGGCTTGGATCACTAAGGTCTGTTCCCAATACTAGAAGACTATTTGACATCATAATAAAACACTGCAGATATGATGCTGAGTGAAAAAGAGTAGAAATGTGAAGACTTGTTTGTGCAGAAACCGAGTTCTTAAAGAGAGGAGATACTTTATGAGGGTGAGTGGATAACCTCTCAGTTTAATAGCTAATGGAAACCAAAAGCAAATGACTAAGATTGGAATATGTTTACACAAATTGAGCAAAATGTTAGGTAGTCGTAGTTTCTGGTGTCTTTGTATCTTCATGGCCTTTTTATTGAAGCATGTAGTAATGTATCTGTAAACACTCAAACAAAAAGCTGATAGTGTCTACTTTTCTAAGGCAATATTCTTGAGGCCCTGTTTTAAGATTTACCTTTATTTATATTGAAGGCGTGAAATGTTGACATATAAACTTAGTACTGTTGACATTCTAATGATTTCACACATCTGAAAGATTCGGTAAAATACACACTTGGTCTTATCCACACCACTATGTGCACCGTAATCCACTTTTAACACATTTATTTTTTGCATGAAATTAACAATGTATGTACATATTGAAAGATATGCATGGAAATAATCCAAAAGTTCATGAATCGCCTTGACAAGTTGTAGGTAGCAGTTTTCTTCATTATTAATACATGGATTTTTCTTAATCTTTGTCAAGCATTATGCTTTAATTTACTAGATGGAGAGTACTGTAATCCTTATAAAGGAGACAAATTATAAAACTCTCAGAGACACACACACAAACACGAACACACACACTCCATAAACTCTCAGGAAATATTTGAAGAATATGTAATGACATTGTGACATGCTGTGTTTTGATGTTAAATGATGAGTCCATGAGATGAAACTCTAAGCCACGTTGACAGGAATTAAACATAGGTACTATGAGTGTCATGTCATTTGGACTATATATGGCATGCGGTAGTGAGCGTAACCTGGTTTCTCCTCTAATGACTCATGCGAAATTGTTGCCTACAATGCACTACAGAAGGCTCTTAGAATACGAAGAACTCCCTGGATGTCTGATCAGGGAGCCAGGTCCAAGACCTCTGGGATGTTTTTTGTTTTGTTGTGTTTTGTTTTGTTTTTTGAGACCAGTCTTGCTCTGTCACCCAGGCTGGAGCGCAGTGGCGCGATCTTGGCTCACCGCAACCTCCCTCTCCTGGGTTCAAACAATTTTCCGACCTCAGACTCCCGAGTAGCTGAGATTACAGACGCCCCCCACCGTCCTCAGCTAATTTTTGCATTTTTAGTAGAAACGGGGTTTCAGGGGTTTCACCATGTAGGCCAGGCTGGTCTCCAACTCCTAACCTCAGTCATTCTGCCCGCCTTGGCCTCCTAAAGTGCTGGAATTACAGGCCTGAGCCACCGCACCCTCCTCCCTGGGATTTTAAAATTGTTTACTGGGAAAGATATTTTCCATGCTTTCAGCCCTTTTCTCCTTTTTGTGTGTCCATCCACCGAATTTATCCCCTGAAAGAGACAGTTTGATGCCACGGAAATTACTGGTCCTGTAACTCTGAAGTAAATCAAACCCATACAGACTAGGTCATGAGGATATTTCATTTTTGAAAGAACAAGATCCCTGATGGAGGCAGGTGGTTTAGGCCTTGGTTTGATTTCAAGTGCAAAACAAAAAGTGCAGCAGTAAGACCAGCTGGCTCCAAACTGGGCAAAACAGAAGGCATTCATGTTTGGTGGAGCTTTGTCTATGGGTGGCGTTTTTTCAGACAAGAAGGGCGGAAGACCTGGGCTCAAAGGCAGGGCTTCTTGGCATAGCTGAAGCACTGCTGCCATCGCGAGGAAGTCGTTTAGTGAATCCCTTCGCCGTTATTACAGCGTTCTCTGAGGACTACCTGTTGGGGAAGGACTGGTCTGTGGGGAAGTGTAAGAGGCTGGGGCTCCAAGCTGTGAGTCCTTGCCTTTTTGTCTGAGGCCTTAAAGGAGACATGGATATTGGCGATGTTTTGGTATAGAACCTGGAGAGTGAAGATTCTAATAGCAAATCCTGTAAACTTCCCTTGGAATACCCTTGTTGATTTTGCACGGTACTTATGCTACCAGACACCCAAAGACCCATAGCAAGATGCCAACACGTGAAAGCCTGCTGACTCTTGCTCCAAGGGGCGATTACATGAGACAGATGTCCCCAAGAGCCTCCATTTGTGTTTGAGTGGGTTCCTGCAGTCCTGCCCACCCTAGGAACCGAAGCCCCGCCCCACGACTTCCTGTGCCAGGACCGCCTGGCAGCTGCTGCTTCATTCCAAGTCCCTCACTCTCCAGGTTCTACACCGAGATATTGCCAATGTCCAGGTTTCTCTTCAGGAGTTCCAGGAGAAGCCAAGAAGACCTAGCCTGGAGCCCAAACCTCTTCCACCTTCGCACAGCTCAGACCTTCCCCTATAGCCAGGCTTCCCAGAAAGAAGCTATAATGGCGTATTGAGTCTTTAAACCATTTCCTCACGGTGGCAGTAGTACTCCATATTTTCAAGGAAGCCCTATCTTGGAGCCCTTTTCTCCCGCCCTTCCTGTCTGAAAAAACGCCACCCAGAGATGAAGGCGCCACCCAACATGGCTGCCTGGAGATTTGTCCAGTTTGGTGCAATCTGGTCTTACTGTTGAATTTTTCCTTTTTTTACTCCGTGTGAAAACAAAATGAGACCTAAACCACCCAGGTTCATCAGGAATCTTGTTCTTTCAGAAATTAAATACACTCCTCACTGAGTCTATCTGGGTATGATTTACTTCACACAGTTACAGGTCCAGCAAGTTTCATGGCATAAAATTGTCTCCTTAAGGTGATAAATTGTGTGGATGCAGGTACAACAAAGATAGATATCAAAGAGATAGATGACCAATGCATGAAATTTGAAACACGCTAAGTGAAAGAAGGAAGTGGAAAAGGGCCACTTATTGTTATGATCAGTAGTGAGGGGAAGCAGATGAGTGTTTGTCAGGGACTGGGCAGAGAGAGAGCCCAATGCGGAATGACTGCTTAACGGGTCAGGGGTTTTGTTTTGTGGTGATGAAAATGATTTGCCACTATGTAATGGTAATGCTTGGACGGCATCTTGAATGTACTAGTTGCCACTCAATTTCCCACATTTTAATGGTTAATTTTATGTTATATGAATTTTACAAACTCAGTTTTAAGAAGTGCCAATACTTTTAAACCTATCATTATAATTATATTAGAAAAGTGCTCAAATTATCAGTGAAGAAAAGTTGTTTAGAACAGTAATACTACTAGGTGGCCGGGCATGACACCTCATGCCTATAATCCTAGCACTTTTGGAGTCCGAGATGGGAGGATCGCTTGAGGTCAGGAGTTCGAAGTCAGCCTTGTCAACATAGCGAAACCTCGTATCTAAAATAAAAAAATAAAAAACCACCAGGCATGGTGGCTCACGCCTGTAATCCCAGCACTTGGGGAGGCCGAGGCGGGCGGATCACGAGGTCAGGAGATCCAGACCATCCTGGTTAGCACCATGAAACCCTGTCTCTACTAAAAATACAAAAAAAAAAAAAAAAAAAAAAAAAAAATTAGCCGGGCATGGTGGTGGGAGCCTGTAGTCCCAGGTAGTCAGGAAGCTTGCAGGGAGCCGGGATCACTTCACTGCACTGCAGCCTGGGCGACAGAGCGAGACCCCATCTGAAAAAAACCAAACCAAACCAAACCAAAACATAGCAAAACAAACAAAAAAAAGTTATACTACAGAGGAAATTGAACATTAGTTTTAAAAAGTCCATTTTATATGTGCATAGGAAAAAGTGATTATTTCTTCTCACTATGTTTGACCTACCGTATGTCTTCTGCTTCATAATTTCTTAAAGTTCTTGTAGAGTAAAATATAAAACAATTTCAAGCACTCAAAAGTATATATTGATGTAGATATATTTATTCAAAGAGCATAAGGCGATACTGCAGACTTTGTACAAATTTCAAACATTATGCATCCAATTATATTTAAAGTAAACTGTGTCAAGTGTGTGTGTATTTATATCTGTCTGGAGATATATTACAAAAATTTAAATGCCATATATCTATACACATACACACACACACACACACACACACACACACATATATGTATATGAGACTGTCTCACTGTTGCCTAGGCTGGAGTGCAGTGGCATGATCAATCAGCATCAGTCTCCCTGGGATGAGGTGATCTTGCCAACTCTGCCTCCTATACCTACCTGGGGCTTCTGTTGTACCCCACCATGCCCGGTTATTTTTTGTATTTTTTGTAGACACAGGGTCTACTTACATTGCCAGGGCTGGTATTGAACTTCTGAGCTCAAGCTGCCTACCTGCCTCGGCCTCCCAAAGTGCTGGAATTACAGTTGTGAGCCACCGCGCCCAGCCAAAGCTATAAATTTTTAATCATGCTAGATGTTATACTGAGTATATCTTTGAAGATGGCATTTTTGGTGAACAAATTCACATTTTTAATGCATTTATAAACACATTTAATGCATATATAAACAGAGACACTAATGAAGCGTTCTAGCTGCATGTGAGTTTTGTGAATGCATCCATCTTACAGTTTTCTTAGGTTACACATCTAGGTGACTGAAGGTGAGAGATGCCTGTTTCAACTATCATTTATTAAATTTTTTATCCTTCTTTTGAGATTTTAGAGATAAAAGTTTAAGGTAAGGATTAGCAATAAAATTTGGAGAATAATTAAAAATTCTTATTTTCATAGGTATAAGTATGTAAAATACATATGTTTATATTGTATATAAATATGTATTTGTATGTTTATGTATGTACAAATATATGTATATTAGATTTAAAAGTCCAAGTTGAAAACTTAGGTTTTGATCAATAGTCCAAAGAAGATGTTCTTTGCAAATATTTTATTGTAAAAAATTCAGATATTGCAAATTTTTATGAGAATATCAAGAACTCCTCAGGAATCAGATGTGAAAATTTTAATCTTCATCATTATGTATGGCTAAATTCAAGTAAAATGTAAATTTACTGTGGTGGCTGACTGTATATATAGAACTTTTTATCTATGTACTGAAAAAATAGGAGTAAATATGGAAACGGTTATCGGTGTTTAATACCCAGTTTTATGATGTCGCATTTCTCTTCATCAGCAGTTGGTTACTTTTCACTTTGCAAATTCCATGTCTTCGTTACTAATGAGAAAATACAGGACTGATTCCTAACTTAAAAGCCGTAAGACATATACACAACAAAGACGTAGGACACAGTTGTAAGTCATAGCCTTGTAATGACACTGGAAAGTATTTCTGTTCCAATGTTAAATGATGAAACTATGAGATAAAATCCTGTGATCCATCTGATTGGGATTTATAGTCATTCCTGTATTTGTGTCCATTCAACTAGGGTTGTGTGTGTCTTGTCAGGATTGAGAGCTATCTGAGCCCTTATGTTAGAGCCCCAATAAATAGCCACCGCTCCCTCAACATATAAGGCCTAATAAGTAGGTTAGAATATGGAGTAAAACTCCCAGGGAACCTGGAGAGGGAGTCAGGACAAGAACCACGTGGCCTGGTGCCTAGATTTGCTCTTCTCCAAGACCTTAGGGGTAAGCTTTTTTTTTTTTTTCTTCTCTCCTTAGGCATGGAAATCTAAGGTCTTTCCAGAATACCACAAGACAACTTGATATCATAATAAAACACCGTAGATATGATGCTGAGTGAGTAAGAGTAGAAATGGGAAGACCTGGTTGTGCAGAAACTAAGTTCTTAAAAGGAGGAGATGCTTAATGAGGGTGAGTGGATTACATCTCCGTTTAATAGCCAATGGAAACTAAAAGCAAATGGCTGAGTGGAATATGTTTACACAAATTGAGCAAAATGTTGGGGAGCCATAGTTTCTGGTGTCTTTGTCTCTTCATGGCCCTTTTTTTTTAGAAACATGTAGTGATGTATCTGTAAAAATTCCACAAAAAACTGATAGCGTCTACTTTACTAAAAGAATATTCCTGAAGCCCTATATTAAGATTTACCTTTATTTATATTGAATGCGTGAAATGTTGAGATATAGGACTTAGTACTGGGCCAGGCAAGGTGGCTCTCGCCTGTAATCCCAGGACTTTGGGAGGCCGAGGCAGGTGGATCACGAGGTTGGGAGTTCGAGACCAGCCTGACCAACATGGTGAAACTCCATGGGCGTGGTGACACACGTCTGTAATCCCAGCTACTCAAGAGGCTGAGGCAGGAGAATTCCTTGAACCCGGGATACAGACCTTGCAGTGAGCTGAGATCCCACCACTGCGTGCCAGCCTGGGCCACAGAGCAAGACTCTGTCTCAAAAAAAAAAAAAAAAAAGGACTTAGTACTGGTGACATTCTAATAAAATCATTCTCCTCAAATGTTTGTTAAAATACACACTTGGGGTGGCTGGGTGCGGTGGCTCAGGCCTGTAATCCCAGCACTTTGGGAGGCCGAAGCGAGCAGATCACGAGGTCAGGAGATCCAGACCATCCTGGCTAACACGGTGAAAACCTGTCTCTACTAAAAAAAAAAAAAAATACAAAAAATTAGCCAGACGTGGTGGCGGGCGCCTGTAGTCCCAGCTATGTGGGAGGCTGAGGCAGGAGAATGGCATAAACCCGGGAGGCGGAGCTTGCAGTGAATGGAGATGCGCCACTGCACTCCAGCCTGGGTGACAGAGCGAGACTCCGTCTCAGAAACAAAAATAAAAAAACGAAACACACACTTGGTGTGATCCAAATCACAGTGTACACAGTAATCCACTTTTAATACAGAACAAGACTCCTGATGAGAGCGGGTGGTTTAGACCTTGGTTTGATTTGAACTGGAAACCAAAAGAAAAAGCTCAGCGGTAAGACCAGCTGGCTGCAAACTGGGCTAAATATAAGGCACCCATTCTGCAGGGCCTTTGTCTACAGGTGGCATTTTTTCAGACAGGAGGGGCGGAAAAAGAGGGCTCTGGAAAAGGGCTTCTTTGCATATCTGAAGCCCTACTGCCATCGCGAGGATGTTGTTTAACAAATCCCTAAGCCATTATGACAGTGTTCTCCTGAGGACTACCTGTTGGAGAAGTTCTCCTCTGTGGGGAGGTGGAAGAGGCTTGCTCCATGCTGGGAATGCTAGCCTTCTCGTCTAAGGCCTTAAAGGACACCGGGACTTTGGCGGTGTCTTGGTGTAGAACCTGGAGTGTGAAGGTTCTAATAGCAAAGCCTGTAAACTCCCCTGGGAATAGATCTGTTTGTGCGCGGTACTGGTGCTACCAGAGACCCAAAGACCCGTAGCAAGATGCTAGTACGAGAAAGCCTGCTGACTCTTGCTCCAAGAGACAGGAAGAAGAGACAGATGCCCACGAGAGCCTCCATGTGTATTTGAATGGGTTCCTACAGTCCTGCCCACACTTGGAGGAACCGAGGCCCCGCCCCACCTCCTCCTGTGCCAGGATCGCCTGGCAGCTGCTGGTTCACTCTAAGCCCCTCGCTCTCCAGGTTCTACACCAAGATACCACCAATATTAAGCCCTTTCTTCAGGCCATAGAGGAGAAAGCAAGAAGACCTAGCCTGGAGCCCAAGCGTCTGCCACCTCCCACAGTTCAGACTTCCTCCACAGCAACTCTTTCCGGGAAGGACGCTGTAATGGCGTTTTTAAACGATTTCCTCACGGTGGCAGTAGTGCTCCACATTGTCAAGGAATCCCTATCTTGGAGCCCTTTTCTCCCGCCTTTCCTGTCTGAAAAAACGCCACCCAGAGACAAAGGCGCCACCCAACATGGCTGCCTGGAGATTTGTCCAGTTTGGTGCAACCTGGTCTTACTGTTGAATTTTTCCCTTTTTTTTTTTTCCATCCGAACGCAAAATGAGGCCTAAACCACCCAAGCTTCTCAAGAATCCTGTTCTTTCAGAAATTAAATATACTCTTCACTGAATCTATATGGGTATGATTTACCTCACACAGTTACAGGTCCTGGAAGTTCCATGGTATCAAACTGTCTCTTTCAGATGATAAATTGGGTGGATGAAGGTACAAAAACAAAGACAGATATCTAACAGATAGATATCAAAGAGATAGAAAACCAATTCATGAAATTCGAAACTCTAAGTGAAAGAAGCAGGACTGAAGCAGGAGATGTAAAAGCAAAAAAAAAAAAGAGAGAGAGAAAAACTAGTTCTCTTTGCTGGGCTGACTCACTCCAAGGCCCAGCAATAAGTAGGACTCTGTCAGGACTTTGATAGCACTCTCAGCAGAGCAGGGGCCCAGAAGAAATGGGCTTTAGAAGCAGGGATAAGAAAAGCAAGTTCTTTGGCCAGGCAAGGTGGCTCACACCTGTAATCCCAGCAATTTGGGAGGCTGAGGCGGGTGGATCACCTGAGGTCAGGAGTTCAACACCAGCCTGGCCAACATGGTGAAACTCCGTCTCTACTAAAAATACAAAAATTAGCCAGGCATGTTGGCAGGCAGCTCTAATCCCAGCTACTTGGAAGGCGGAGGCAGGAGAATCGCTTTAACCCGGGAGGAGGAGGTTGCAGTGAGCCGAGGTTGCGCCATTGCACTCCAGCCTTGAGAACAAGAGTGAGACTTTATCTCAAAACAAACAAACAAACAAAACAGAAGAGAAAAACAAGTTATTTTTATCAGTTTCCCTTTTGAAATTCTTTCCCCGTACCATTGTTCTTTGTTCTGCTCTCACAACTATTTTTATAACTATTTCTGCAAGCTTGTAAGGATTTTGTAAGTTCCTGTTTTCCAACTGTGCAGTTATGGCGAAGGTCACAAGACATACCTGAGTTGTAAAACCTGTCACTGTTTGATAAACTGCCTTTGTTCTGCTTCTGTAAGCTTGTTTACCTGCTTTACAGGTTTTGGGCCCTTTTCAGATATATGTATAAAAGTCAAACCCTGTCTTGGTTCGGGGCTCAGCCTTTGGATGTTAATCTGCTGAGTTGGTGACCACCTAGTAAAATCCTCCTATTCCACCCGTTGGTCTCTCTGGTCTCCTGATTCTGGCAACAAGACCAACAAGGCCACTTGTTGTGATGATCAGTAGTGAGGAAAATCAGATGAGTGTTTGCCAGGGACTGGGCAGAGAGTGGAATGGGGAATGGCTAACTGATGGGTCTAGGATTTTCTTTTGTGGTAATGAAAATGATTTGCCACTACATAGTGGTAATGCTTGCACTGCATTGTGAATGTCCTAAATGCCACTGAATTTAATACATTTTAATGGTTAATTTTATGTTACATGAAGTTTACAAACTCAGTTTTAAAAAGTGCCAATACTTTTAAAGCTATCATTATTTCCATGAATTATTAATTATATTTCAAAAATACTCCAGTTATTAGTGGAAAAAACCTTGTTTTAACAGTTATGGTACATGGTGGCCAGTCAAGGTGCCTCATGCCTGTAATCCTAGCACTTTGGGAATCCAAGATGGGAGGATCGCTTGAGGCCAGGAGTTCGAGATCAGCCTAGTCAACAGAGTGAAACCCCATATCTAAAATTTAAAATACAAAACAACAACAACAATAACAACAACAAGTTATATTACAGGGGAATATGAACATTAGTTTATAAAAGTCCATATTATATATGTATAGGGAACAGATCATATTACCTAGCATAGACATTTTAAAAGTGGTTATTTCTTCTCACTATGCTTGACCTACCACAAGTTTTCTACTTTATAATTTCTTACAGTTCTTCTAGAGTAAAATATAAAAAATTTCAAGCACTCAAAAGTATGTATTGATGTAGATATATTCAAAGAGTATAAGGTGATAGTGAATATATATGTGTGTGTATATGTATATACACACATATATGTACATATACATATATATATGTATATACACATATATGTATATGTGTGTATATATATTTTAGACAGCATCTTACTCTGTTGCCCAGGGTGGAGTGCAGAAGCATGATCATGGCTCACTGCAGCATCAACCTCCATGGGCTCAGGTGATCCTCCCATTTCCGCCTCCTACGTAGCTAGGGCTTCTGTTGTAGGTCACCATGCCTGGCTATTTTTTGTATTTTTCATAGAGATGGGGTCTCTCTGCATTGTCAGGGCTGGACTTGAACTCCTATGCTCAAGCTATCCACCTACCTAGGCCTCCCAAAGTGCTGGAATTACAGTTGTGAGCCACCATGCCCAGCCAATGCCATATATTTTTAATCGTGGTAGGTGTTATAGTGAGTGTATGTTTGAAGATGATATTTTTGGCCAGTAAATTCATATATTTAATTCATCGTTATATAAACAGAGACACTAATGAAGCGCTCAAGCTGCATGTAAGTTTTGTGAATGCATCCATCTTACAGTTTTCTCAGGTTACACATCTAGGTGACTGAATGTGTGAGATGCCTATTTCAACTACCATTTACTGAATTTTGTTATCTTTCTTTTGAAATTTTTTTTTTTTTTTTTTTGTGAGACGGAGTCTCGCTCTGTCACCAGGCTGGAGTGCAGTGGCACAATCTCGGCTCACTGTAACCTCTGCCTCCTGGGTTCAAGTGATTCTCCTGCCTCAGTCTCCCGAGTAGCTGGGACTATAGGCATGCACCACCATGCCCAGCTAATTTTTTTCTATTTTTAGTAGAGACGGGGTTTCAAGAGGTTGATCTCAATCTCTTGACCTTGTGATCCACCCACCTCAGCCTCCCAAAGTGCTGGGATTACAGGTGTGAGCCACTGCGCTCAGCCTGAAATTTTAAAGATAATGTTTTGTGCTAAGAACTAGGAATACAAATTTGAGAAGTATTAAAAATCCTGATTTTCAGGGTATAAATATGTATAATACATATGTTTGTGTTGTGTATAAATATGTATAATACATGTTTATGTTGTATATACATATGTATTTATATGTTTATGTATGTATAAGTACATATATATTTTCGATTTAAAGGTGCAAATTGAGATCTTATGTTTTGATGAATAGGCCAATCACAAGTTCTCTGCAAATATTTTATTGTCTAAAATTCAGATATTGCAAATTTTTTATGAGAATATCAAAAACTCCTAAGGAATCAGTGGTAAAACTTTTAGTTCTTTAACCTTATATATAGCTAAATTGAAGTAAAATGTAAATTTATTGTCATGTTTGACTGTATATATATAACTTTTTATTTGTGTAGGAAAAAAATTGGAGTAAATATGGAAATGGTTAATATTGTTTAATACACAGTTTTATTACATTGGTTTTCTCTGGATCAGCATATGGTTATTTTTATTTTTTTCCGTTTTTTTTTTTTTTTTTTTTGAGATGTAGTTTTGCTCTTGTTGCGCAGGCTGGAGTTCAATGGCGTGATCTCGGCTCACTGCAACTTCTGCCTCCCGGGTTCAAGCGATTGTCTTGCCTCAGCCTCCCGAGTAGCTGAGATTACAGGCATGTGCCACCACGCCCGGCTAATTTTGTATTTTTAGTAGAGATAGGGTTTCACCATGTTGGTCAGTCTGGTCTCGAACTCCCGACTTCAGGTGATCTGCCCTCCCAGGCCTCCCAAAGTGCTGAGATTACAGGCGTGAGCCACCGTGCTCAGCCCTTTGCCCCCCCTTTTTTTTTCTTGAGAGGGAGTCTCACTCTGTTGTCAGGCTGGAGTGCAGTGGCACGATCTTGGCTCACTGCAACCTTCACCTCCCAGGTTCAAGTGATCCTCCTGCTTCAGCCTTCCGAGTAGCTGGGACTATAGGTGTGCACCACCAGGCCCAGCTAATTTATGTGTTTTTAGTAGAGACGGGTTTTCATCACGTTGGGAGGATGGTCTCAATCTCTTGACCTTGTAATCTGCCTGCCTCCGCCTCCCAAAGGGTTTTTTTTTTTTTTAACTTCATTGCAAATTCCATGTCTTCCTCACTAATAAGAAAGTATAGGACTGATTCCTAAGTGAAAAACAGTAAGACACATATACAACAAAGTCATAAGAGGCAGTCCTAAGTCATAGCTTTTTTTTTTTTTTTTTTGAGGCGGAGTCTTGCTCTGTCGCCCAGGCTGGAGTGCAGTGGCGAGATCTCCACCCACTGCAAGCTACGCCTCCCGGGTTCATGCCATTCTCTTGCCTCAGCCTCCCAAGTAGCTGGGACTACAGGTGCCCGCCACCGTGCCCGGCTAATTTTTTGTATTTTTAGTAGATATTTTCCTCTTGTTGCCCAAGGGACAACTCTTACTCCAAGGGACAGGAAGAAGAGACAGATGCCTGCAAGAGCCTCAATGTGTGTTTGAGTGAGTTCCTGCAGTCCTGCCCACATAGGAGGAACTGAGGCCCCGCCCCACGACGGGGTTTCACCATCTCAGTCAGACTCCTGACCTGGTGATCCGCCCGCCTTGGCCTCCCAAAGTGCTGGGACTATAGGCGTTAGCCACTGGGCCTGGCCATAGTTTTTTTTGTTTTGTTTTGAGACGGATGGAGTCTCACTTTGTTACCCATGGTGGAGTGCATTGGCACGATCTTGGCTCACTGCAACCTCTGCCTTGGGTTCAAGCGATTCTCCTGCCTCAGCTTCCCAAGTAGCTGGGATTACAGGCATGTACCACCATCCCTGGCTAATTTTTTTTTTTGTATTTTAGTAGAGACACGGTTTCACCGTGTTGGCCAGGCTTGTCTCAACCTCCTGACCTCAAGTGATCCACCCACCTTGGCCTCCCAAAGTGCTGGGATCACAGGTGTGAGCCACCACACCCAGCCAGTCATAGCCTTTTAATGACATTGGAAAATATTTCTGTTCCAATGTTAAATAATGAAACCATGAGACAAAATCCTGTAATCCATCTGATTAGCATTTATAGTCATTTGTTTGTGTCCATTCAAATAGGGCTATGTGTGTCTTGTCAGATTTGAGAGCTATATGGGCACTTATGTTATAGTCCTACTAAACAGCAGCCTCCCCGTCAACATATAAGGCCTAATACTAGGTCAGAACATGGAGTAAAACTCCCAGGGAACCTGGGGAGGGAATCAGGACAACAACCATGTGGCCCGGTGCCTAGATTTGCTTTTCTCCAAGACCTTGGGGATAAGCTTTATTTTTTCTTCT
The DNA here is from genome assembly GCF_002776525.5 of Piliocolobus tephrosceles. NCBI lineage: Eukaryota > Metazoa > Chordata > Mammalia > Primates > Cercopithecidae > Piliocolobus > Piliocolobus tephrosceles. Next base: position 22,797,200 of record NC_045445.1, read on the forward strand.
CTCCTTAGGCATGGATCCTTAAGGTCTGTTCCCAATACAACAAGACTATCTGTTATCGTAATAAAACACTGCTGATAGGATGCTGAATGAAAAACAGTAGAAATGGGGAGATTTGGTTGTGCAGAAACTGAGTTCTTAAAAAGAGGAGATGCTTGATGATGGTGAGTGGATCTCATCTCAGTTCAATATCCAATGGAAGCCAAAAGCAAATGGTTAAGAGTGGAAAATGGTTATACATATTGAGCAGAATATTAGGTATCCGTACTTTCTGTTCTCTTTGTCTCTTCATGGCGTTTTGTTTCGAAACGTATAGTAATGTATCTTTAAAAATTCAAACAAAAAGGTGATAAGTGTCTACTTTTCTAAAGTAATATTTGTGAGGCCTTATTTTAAGGTTTACTTTTACTCATATTGAAGGCGTGAAATGTTGACATATAAGACTTAGTAGTGGTGACATTCAAATGAATTCACCCTCCTCAAAGATTTGTTAAAATGCACACTTGATCTGATCTAAACCACAGTGTACACAGTAATCCACTTTTAATACAGATTTATTTTTTCATGAAATTAACAATGTATGTATGTATTTAAAGATATCCCTGGAAATAATCCAAAAGTTCTTAAGTTGCCTTGACAAGTTGTATGGTAGTGGTCTTCTTCATTATTAATACATGGATTTTTCTTAATCTTTGCCAAGCATTATTCTTTAATTTACTAGTTAATCCTTACACCTAAAAGACATTATAAAACTCTCAGAGACACACACAAACACAACCACACACAGCCCATAGAGTCTCAGGAAATACTTGAAGAATGTGTAATGGCATGGGCACATGCTGTGTTTTGATGTTAAATGATGAGACCATGAGATGAAACTCTGATTCACCTTCACAGGAATTAAGCATATGTACTATGAGTATCATGCCATGTGGAGTATACATGGCATGCAGTAAGGAGCATCACCTGGTTTCTCCTCTAACGGCTCATGCCAAATTGTTTCCTACAATGTACACATAAGGCTCTTAGAATAGGAAGAATTCCCTGGATGCGTGACAGGGGAGCCAGGGCCAAGACCTCTGGGATTTTTAAATTGTTGCTGGAGTTCTTTTCCAAGCTTTCAGCCCTTTTCTCCTTTTTGTGCGTTCATCCACTGAAGCTATCCCCTGAAGAAGACAGTTTAATGCCACGGAAATTATTGGACCTGTAACTCTGAAGTAAATCAAACCCACACAGAATAGGTCAGGAGAATAATTTATTAAAGAACAAGATTCCTGACAAGGGTGGTTGGTTTAGGCCTTGGTTTGAATTCAAGTGGAAAACAAAAAGAAAAAACACAGCAGTAAGACCAACTGGCTCTAAACTGGGCAAAATGGAAGGCATCCATGTTTGGTGGCTCTTTGTGTATGTGTGGCGTTTTTTCAGACAGGAAGGGCGGGAGAAGAGGGCTACAAACAGGGTTTCTTGACATATCTGGAGCACTACTGCCATCGCGAGGAAGATGTTTAACAAATTACAGTTGTTTAACGCCATTACAGAGTTCTCTGAACACTACCTGTTGGGGTAGGTGTGGTCTGGTAAGAGGTGAAAGAGGCTTGGCCTCCCTGCTGGGCGTCCTTGCCTACTTGTCCAAAGCCTTAAAAGAGACCTGGACATTGGCAATATCTTGCTATAGAACCTGGAGTGCGAAGGTTTTAATAGCAAATCCTGTAAACTTCCCTTGGAATAAACCTGTTGTTTGTGCGCGGTACTGATTCTACCAGAGACCCAAAGACCCATAGCAAGATGCTAGCATGAGAAAGCTTGCTGACTCTTGCTCCAAGGGATAAGAAGAAGAGACAGATGCCTACAAGAGCCTCAATGTGTGTTTGAGTGGGTTCCTGCAGTCCTGCCCACATAGGAGGAACTGAGGCCCCGCCCCACGACTTCCTGTGTCAGGACCGCCTGGCAGCTGCTGATTCACTCCAAGCCCTTCACTCTCCAGGTTCTACACCAAGATATTACCAATGTCTAGGTCACTCTTCAGGCGTTAGAGGAGAAGGCAAGAAGACGGCACCTGGAGGCCAAGCATCTTCCACCTCCCCACAGATCAGCCTTTCCCCGCAGCTAGGCTTCCTGGGAAGGAGGCTGTACTGGAGTATTCTTTCTTTAAACGATTTCCTCACGGTGGCAGTAGTGCTCCACATTTTCAGGGAAGCCCTATCTTTGAGGCCTTTCTCCTGCCCTTCCTCTTTGAAATAAGCAAACCAGAGATAAAGGTGCCAGCAAACATGGCTGCCTGGAGACTTGTCCAGTTTGGTGCAACGTGGTATTACTGTTGAATTTTGTTTGTTTGTTTTTGTTTTCCATTTAAAAACAAAATGCAGCTTGAACCACCCATGCTTATCAGGAATTTTGTTCTTTCAGAAATTAAATACACTCCTCACTGAGTCTATCTGGTTATGATTTACTTCACACAGTTGCAGGTCCAGCAAGTTCCATGGCATCAAATTGTCTCCTTCAGGTGATAAATTGGGTGGATGAAGGTACAACAGCAAAGGTAGATATCCAAGAGATAGATATCAGTAAGATAGATAACCAATGCATGAAATTTGAAACACGCTAAGTGAAAAAAGCAAGACTTTGAAAAAGCCACTTACTGTGATGATCAGTAGTGAGGGAAAGTAGATGAGTGTTTGCCAGGGGCTGGGCAGAGAGTGGAATGGGGAATGACTGCTTCATGGGTCCAGGGTTTTCTTTTGTGGTAATGAAAATGATTTGCCACTAGATAGAGGTAGTACTTGCAATGCATTGTGAAAGTACTAAATGCCACTGAATTTCACACATTTTAATGGTTAATTTTATGTTATATGGATTTTACCAACTGTTTTAAAAAGTGCCAATGATTTTAAACCTGTCATTATTTCCATGAATAATTAATTCTATTTGAAAAGTGCTCAAGTTATCAGTGAGGAAATCTTGTTTTAAGAGTTATACTACAAAGTGGCTGGGCTTGGTGCCTCATGCCTGTAATCCTAACACTTTGGGAGGCTGACGTGGGAGGATTGCTTGAGGCCAGGAGTTAGAGATCAAACTGGTCAACCTAGGGAAACCCTATATCTAACATTAAAAAACAAAAACAGTTGTGCTACAGGGGAATCTGAACATTAGGTTATAAAAGTCCATATTATATGTGCATAACGAGCAGATGATAATACCTAGCACAGACATTTTAAAAGTCATCATTTCTTCTCACTATATGAGACCCAGCATGTTTTCTGCTTTATAATACCTTAAAGTTCTTCTAGAGTAAAATATAAAAAAATTTCAAGTACTCAGAAGTATATATGGATGTAGATATATTCAAGGAGTATAAGACAATGCTGAAGATTTTGTACAAATTTCAAACAGTATGCATGCAAATTATATTTAAACTGTGTTGAGTGTGTATTTATATCTGTAGGTATATAACAATATTTTAAATATATATATGATTGTGTCTTACTGTTGCCCAAGCAAGAGTGCAATGGTATGATCATGACTCACTAAAGGATCAACCTCCCTGGACTCAGGTGGTCCTCCCACCTCCGCCTCCTACATAGCTGGGCTTCCGTTACACGCCACCATGCCCGGTTATTTTTTGTATTTTTTGTAGAGACGGGGTCTCACTACATTGCCAGGACTGGTCTTGAACTCATGGGCTCAAGCTATCCACCTACCTTGGCCTCCCAAAGTGTCAGGATTACAGTAGTGAGCCACTGGGCCCAGCCAATGCTATATATTTTTAATCATGGTAGGTGTTATAATGAGTATATGTTTGAAGATGGTATTTTTGGCCAACAAATTCAAAACTTTAATTCATCATTATATAAACAGAGACACTAATAAAGCATTCTAGCTGCGTGTGAGTTTTGTGAATGCATCCATCTTACAGTTTTCTTAGGTTACACATCTAGGTGACTGAATGTGAGAGATGCCTATTTCAGCTATCATTTATTGAATTTTGTTGTCTTTCTTTTGAGATTTCAAAGATAAAATTTTAAGGAAAGAATTAATAAAAATTTGAGAAGAATTAAACACCCTAATTTTCTAGGTATAAGTATGTATAATACATATGTTTATATTGTATATAAACATGTATTTCTATTTTATGTGTGTATAAATATATATATCTATTTTAGATATAAAAGTGAAAATGGAGAACTTATGTTTTGATGAATAGTCCAATCAAGAAGTTTTTGCAAATATTTTATTGTCTAAACTTCAGATATTGCAACTTTCTTATGAGAATTTAAAAAACTCACGAATCAGATGTGAAACTTTTAATTCTTCAACCTTATATATAGCTAAATTCAATTAAAATATAAATTTATTGTGGTGTTTGACTGTATATATAGAATTTTTTATCTGCGTGTTGAAAAAATGAGAGGAAATATGGAAACAATGATCATTGTTTAATACAGTTTTATGAGATCAGTACATGGTTATTTTTAACTTCTTTGCAAATTCCATGTCTTTGTTACTAATGAGAAAATATAGGACTGATTCCTAACTGAAAAACAATATGACACATACACAAGAAAGTCATAGGGCACAGTTCTAAGTGACAGCTATTTAATGACACAGGAAAATATTTCTAATTCAATGTTAAATAATGAAACTATGAGACAAAATCCTGTGATCAATCTGATTAGTATTTACAGTGATTCCTGTGTTTGTGTCTATTCAAGTAGGGCTGTGGGTGTCTTGTCAGGCTTGAGAGCTATCCGTACCCTTATGTTAGTGCCCCACTAAATAGCGTCCTCCCCCTCAACATATAAGGCCTACTGACTAGATCAGAACATGGAGTAAAACTCCCAGGGAACCTGAGTAGAGAATCAGGACAAGAACCACGTGGCCTGGTGACTAGATTTGCTCTTCTCCAAGCCTTTAGAGGTAAGCTTTTTTTATTCTTCTCTCCTTAGGCATGGAAACCTAAGGTCTCTCCCCATTACTAGAAGACTGTTTGATATCACAATAAAATACTGCAGATATGATGCAGAGTGAAAAAGAGTAGAAATGGGAAGACTTGGTTGTGCAGAAACTAAGTTTAAGAACTTTAAGAAGTTCTTAAAAAGATGAGATGCTTGATGAGGGTGCATGTATTACATCTCAGTTTGATATCCAATGGAAACCAAAAGCAAATTGTTAAGAGTGGAAATTGTTCACACAAATTGAGCAAAATTTTAGGTAGCCATAATTTTTGATGTCTTTGTCTCTTCATGAACTTTTTCTCAGAAACATGTAGTGATGTAGTGGTAAAAAATCAAAAAGCTGATATTGTCTACTTTACTGAAGTAATTTTCCTGAGGCCGTATGTTAAGATTTATCTTTATTTATATTGAAGGCATGAAATGTTGACATGTAAGACTTAGTACTGGTGACATTCAAATGAATTCATGCATCTGAAAGGTTCGTTAAAATACACACTTGGTCTGATCCAAACCATGGTGTACACAGTAATCCACCTTTTATACAGATTTATCTTTTTGCATGAAGTTAATGTATGCACATATTGAAAGATATGCATGGAAATAATTCATAAGTTCATGAGTTACCTTGACAAGTTGTATGGTAGCGGTTTTCTGCATTATTAATACATGGATTTTTCTTAATATTTGTAAAGCATTATTCTTTAATTTACTAGTTGGAGCATACTGTAATCCTTATACCTGAAAGACCAATTATAAAACTTTCAGAGACACACACAAACACAAACACACACCCATAAATTCTCAGGAAATACTTGAAGAATATGTAAAGGCATGTACACATGCTGTGTTTTGATGTTAAATGATGAGACCATGAGATGAAACTCTGAGCCACCTTGACAGGAATTGAACATACGTACTATGAGTATCATGGCATTTGGAGTACTTACTGCATGGCATGCAGTAAGGAGAGTCACCTGGTTTCCTCTCTAATGGCTCATGCCAAAGCGTTGCCTACAATGCATCACATAAGACTCTTAGAATAGGAAGAATTCCCTGGATGCCTGACAGGGAAGCCAGGGCAAAGACCTCTGGGATTTTTAAATTGTTTGCTGGAGATTTTTTCCAAGCGTTCAGCCCTTTTCTCTCTCTCTCTCTTTTTACTTTCTTTCCTTCTTTTTTTTTTTTTTTTTGTGAGACACTCTCACTCTGTGGCCAAGGCTAGAGAGCAATTGCGCGCCCTCCACTTGCTGCAACCTCCCCCTCCCAGGTTCGAGTGATTCTCCTGCCTCAGCCTCCCAAGTAGCTGGGTTTACAGGCATGTGCCACCATGCCCAGCTAATTTTTGTATTTTTAGTAGAGACAGGATTTTTGCCATGTTGCCCATAATGGTCTCGAACTCCTGACCTCGGGTGATCCGCCAGCCTCGGCCTCCCAAAGTGCTGGGATTAAAGGCGTGAGCTACCGCGCCCATTCCCGTTTCTCTTTTTTGTGTGTTCGTCCACTGAATTTATTCCCTGAAGGAGACAGTTTGATGCCTCGGAAATTACTGGACCTGTAACTCTGAAGTAAATCAAACCCACACAGAGTAGGTCAGGAGGATATTTAATTTCTGAAAGAACTGGATTCCTGATGAGGACTAGTGTTTTAGGCCTCGGTTTGATTTCAAGTGGAAAACAAAATGAAAAAGAGCAGCAGAAAGACCCGCAGGCTCCAAACTGGGCAAAATAGAAGGCATCCATATTTGGTTATACCTTTGTCTGTGCGTCGCGTTTTTTCAGACAGGAAGGGCGGGAGAAGAGGGCTCCAAGACAGGGTTTTCTGGCATATCTGGTGCACTACTGCCATCGCGAGGATGTCATTTAGCGAATCCCTACGCCATTACAGCGTTCTTGTAAGGACTACCAGTTGCGGAGGGTCTGGTCTGTGGGGAGGTGGAAGAGGCTTGGACTCCATGCTCAGCGTCCTTGCCTTCTCGTCTAAGGCCTTAAAAGAGACATGGACATTGGCGTTACCTTGCTGTAGAACCTGGTGAGTGAAGGTTCTAACAGCAAATCCTGTAAACTTCCCTTGGAATAACTGTGTTCCTTGTGAGCGATACTGATGCTCCCAGAGACCCCAAGACCCATAGCAAAACGCCAGCACGTGAAAGCCTGCTGAGTCTTGCTCCAAAGGGCAGGTAGAAGAGACAGATGCCCACAAGAGCCTCCATGTGTGTTTGACTGGGTTCCTACTGTCCTGCCCACACCAGGAGGAACCAAGTTTCCGCTCCACGACTTCCTGTGCTAGTACCTCCTGGCAGTTGCTGGTTCACTCCAAACCCCGCACTCTCCAGATTCTACACCAAGATACCACTAATGTCCCTGTCTCTTTTCAGGCCTTAGAGAAGGCAAGAAGACAGCCTGGGGCCCAAGCTCACAGATCAGCCTTTTCCCCATAGGGAAGTTTCCCGGGAAGGACGCCATGATGGCGTAGTCCGTCTTGAAACGATTTCCTCACGGTGGCAGTAGTGCTCCACATTTTCAATCAAGCCCTGTCTTGGAGCCCTTTTCTCCCGCCCTTTGTGTATGAAAAAACGCCACCCAGAGATAAAGGCGCCACTGAACATGGATTCCTCGAGATTTGTCCAGTTTGTTGCAACCTGGTCTTGTGACCCGTAGAGGGTCAGGATTGCAAGTTGTCCAGGTTCTTGGCGTTTTTTTTTTTGAGACGGAGTCCCGCTCTGTCGCCCAGGCTGAAGTGCAGTGGCGCGATCTCGGCTTACTGCAAGCTCCGCCTCCCGGGTTTACGCCATTCTCCTGCCTCAGCCTCCCGAGTAGCTGGGACTACAGGCTCCCGCCATCTCGCCCGGCTAGTTTTTTGTATTTTTTAATACAGACGGGGTTTCACCGTGTAGGCCAGGATGGTCTCGATCTCCTGACCTCGTGATCCACCCGTCTCGACCTCCCAAAGTGCTGGGATTATAGGCTTGAGCCACCGCGCCCGGCCGGTTCTTGGCGTTTTGAACAAATAATTGCACAAAATGTCCAACAAAGCAAAGCAAGAATGAAACAACAAAAGAATGAAAGCATGGGTTTACTCAAAACGAAAGTACACGCCACAGTGTGGGAGATGGCCTCAGCAGAGGCTCAAGGACCTGGATACAGCATCTTCTTTGGTTCAAATACCCCCTATAAGTTTCCCATTGGCCATTTCATGCTCACCTCATGCAAGTGAAGTGGTCGCCCGAAATCAGTCTGATTGGTTGCAGAAAGGAGCCAACCAGAGGCTAAAGTTAATTTACAAAGGTCACACTCCTGTGCAAACATCTGATTGGTTGCAAAAGAAACTAATCAGAGGCTAGGGTGAAGTTACAAAGTTATACTTCTATGCAAAGGAACACTAGGCCAGAAATCAGTCTAATTTGTTGCCACAGCCAGTTTTCCATCTGTAGTGCAGAAAAAGTGAAGGGGAATAGTCTCTGGTCCTTCTGTTACTTAGGCATTGAAAGTTAGGGTTTTCGTTTCACTTTAGTTCTAGGAAGTCAATGTAAAACAGCCTTAGGTCCCCTGCCTCCAGACCCTATTACCCTATTCTCCTGCTTCATTTCCCCGCTGACAGGTGATCCTCATAAATCTTTATGTGAGGCAGAGGGACTGAAGGGCTTTCTTCTGTAACTGCTTCGTGCTGATCTGGGGCATAGTCCCTACCTGTTGGAAATCACAGAACTCTTACTATGCTTTATCTAGTGGAGGCAGGGTAGTTTCTTGATGGCCAGGGGTGGTGTCTTCACCTGAAACCGGCTGGAACCCTGGTTGCATGATCATCTGAAGCTTGATGGTCTCTAGGCGAGAGGAAATGAATTTTGCTACAGTATTTAATGGGAACTTCACGGGGTTGATACCTATGCTGTCAGAAATTGTGTGTTATAGAGATATGCAGGTTGCAACAAACTAGACAAATCTCCAGGAATCCATGTTCAGTGGCGCCTTTATCTCTGGGTGGCGTTTTTTCATACACAAAGGGCGGGAGAAAAGGACGCCAAGACAGGGCTTGATTGAAAATGTGGAGCACTACTGCCACCGTGAGGAAATCGTTTCAAGACGGACTACGCCATCATGGTGTCCTCTTGTAGAATCTATGCGTTTCCCTAAAGTTTTAGCAGGGGTGACTCCATTTTGGTTTGGTTTGTTGCGGCCTAGTGCGTGAGCTCAGTCCAAAACAATGACCTCCCAGAAGTTTGTTTAAAAAATTCCCCTTTATTCAGGTTTTCACTTGAGTGAGAGTGTGACCAAAACTTAGGGCCTTAGCACCACTCTTGGTTATTATCATTTTGGGTTTTCATTCTCAGCATGTCATGTATAGGTTACGGTGTCCTCATGGTTGCACATTCTTTTGGCTCTTGTTATTCCAGTTGAAAAGAAACTATATTTCATTCTAGAGAAGGCTGCATGCAAGCATTTAAAATCTTTGAGAGAATGCAGCACACCAGGGAGACTATGATTATGACTATTGGGAGGATATCCCAAGAGTTTGGAGTATGCCCTTACCCAAGATCCCCATAAACCAAACCTCCTAAAACCAAACAGATCAAAGAATGAGCTAGATAAAGAGTTTACTCACTTAATGAAGCAATTTCTTCATCAATCCCCAAACACCGAATTTTTTTTTTTTTTTTTTTTTTTTGAGATGGAGTCTCGCTCTGTCGCTCAGGCTGGGGTGCAGTGGTGCGATCTCGGCTCACTGCAAGCTACGCCTCCCGGGTTCACCCCATTCTCCTACCTCAGCCTCCTGAGTAGCTGGGACTACAGGCGCCCGCCACCACACCAGGCTAATTTTTTGTATTTTTATTAGAGACAGGGTTTTACCGTGTTAGCTAGGATAGTCTCCATCTCCTGACTTTGTAATCTGCCCACTTCTGCCTCCCAAAATGCTGGGATTACAGGCGTAAGCCACCACGCCTGGCCTCCACTGAATTTTTTTTTTTTTTTGAGACGAAGTCTTGCTCTATCGCCCAGGCTGGAGTGCAGTGGCCGGATCTCAGCTCACTGCAAGCTCCGCCTCCCGGGTTCACGTCATTCTCCTGCCTCAGCCTCCCGAGTAGCTGGGACTACAGGCGCCGGCCACCTTGCCCGGCTAACTTTTTGTATTTTTTTTTTTTTTTTTAGTAGAGACGGGGTTTCACCGTGTTAGCCAGGATGGTCTCGATCTCCTGACCTCGTGATCCGCCCGTCTCGGCCTCCCAAAGTGCTGGAATTACTGGCTTGAGCCACCGCGCCCGGCCCACTGAATTTTTATAATCCTCATTTGATGTATTTCCCCATAGGCCACAAGTACCAGCAGCCACACAGATACTTTTTCTGTTTAGCCAATTCTATCCCAACTTTCACAAGAGAATTTAGAATCACTGTGCAACTGCAGCCTTTACAGTAGAATTTGCTATAGAACCTGTCATGAGGGATATATTTCCAATCATTGCTTCTTTTACTGCAAATCACGGAAAAAGGACTTAACAAATGATGCCCTTTGAGAAGAGTGAAGGCTGTCTGGCAATGTTCTCTTCAACCCATGAAATGGGCCAAGAGGAGTGAACAAATGTTCTGCTTTTGACTGATGATGAGGCAATGCATGTACCAGTAAAGTTTCTTACCTATATTGGGCCTTTATCCTTTATCTATCAAAGTATAAGGTTATCCATGTAACCTTATACTTGCAGGCTGGCTGCAAGCTCCTTCACAAATAAAAGTACACCCTATCAGTGCACATAACAGACACTTTTCCACTTCTGTTGTTCACAGAAGCATAAGCAAGAAAAAAACATTCAAAGAGAAGAGTTTCATGTCACTAGAAGTCTTAATCTGTGAACTTGGGAAAGCTATTCACATCAAGGATGCCATCTTCTTCTTGGGAGAAATTTCCCTGGTTAGCTTTACCTCAAGGGTTCCAGTGGGCGCACAGTTCCAAAAGAGTGGAGGGACCCTTCTTAGTTGTGAGACCATGAACCCAAAGCTCAAGGTCCCTAAATTTTATTGTGTGGATGGCAAGGACAGTCTTTTTCTGATGTTTTCAGAAGATCCAAACCATAAAAAGCCTTTTTTTTATTAACCTGATGAAAATACACTGTAGCATAATAATCTACTTTTATAACATCAGCTCTGTTGCATGGGGAAAATGCAACAAGAAAACATGCATTGAAATGATAATTGAATGATATTCCATTATAAAATGTTTGAATGGCCAACCAGGTGACCAAATGTGCCTGAAACTTTGTTTTCCCGGGAATATGGGATCAAGCATTGGTTATAAGCTATTTTAAACAGTTTTAGTATTAGATGGTTTAACACTACTTTCTTGATATTTAATTATTTGATGTACTTGAGTTAGTAGCTTTATACGAGGAAATTTGGTTATTTCTTTTTTTTTTTTTTTTTTTTTTTTTTTTGAGACGGAGTCTTGCTCTGTCACCCAAGCTGGAGTGCAGTGGCCTGATCTCAGCTCACTGCAAGCTCCGCCTC
>NC_045445.1:22808739-22881046 GCF_002776525.5 Piliocolobus tephrosceles
ACAGGCGCCCGCCACCTCGCCCGGCTAGTTTTTTGTACTTTTTAGTAGAGACGGGGTTTCACCGTGTTAGCCAGGATGGTCTCGATCTCCTGACCTTGTGATCCGCCCGCCTCGGCCTCCCAAAGTGCTGGGATTACAGGCTTGAGCCACCGCGCCCGGCCGAAATTTGGTTATTTCTGTAATTTACAATAACAGCATAATAACTATAATTGTTATTGGTAGCATATGTGTAGACATTAGAATTTTAGAAATCCCATACAATTTTGGAATATATATTAATATTATTCACAAAAAATATAACCTAAAGAAGATTGAGCATCATTTTGGCCATCCCATTGTTTGAAATAAATTTTCAGTGCTGCAGAAGAAATAGCACTCGAACATGAATTTTCTCAGCAAGGCAATTTTTCTTCTATAGAAGGGTGCATCTCACAGATGGAGCAATGGCGAGAGCACACCTGAATAGGGGAGCAGAAGGGATTCTTACCCCTGACGCGGGTAGCTCCTACTGTTGTGTCATTGCCCTATAGGCTAGGGTTGGACCGTACAGTCTAAGCTAATTCCGACTGGTTATTTTAAAGAGAGCAGGGGTAAGAACCAGAATGGTGGAGTGAGCAGCTTCAGTGGGAAGGATGTTTATGGAACACATGACTAAATGTGACAGGTCAGAGCAGGTGACTGGGGTGACTCAGGACGGAGCAGGTGACCAGAGGAACAGATGTGAACTACTGATTAGAACTGATGGAAAAGGTTGTTTGCTGAAACTAGGGGCAAGGAGACAAGGAGAATGAGGAAGTTAAACTTTAAAATGGAATACAAAGAACTGAACATACTGACATACTGATTCTTTGAAAAGAAATTTAGAACTCACTGTATTTAACACCATGTACCTAAACATGTCAAATAATCTTGTTTACCTCTCTTTTCTGGACACTTCAGGGGACCTCTGAAGTATTCCAAAGGCCAGGTGCCAGGTAAGACAATTTTGAAACTGAAGTTTGATTTTGGGAATTCCAGATTACTACAAGTTATTTGTTTTGCCAAAATGATGGCTCAGAAATTTTAAAGAAGCAAAAACCTTTTATAACCCTTTTCAATTTAGTCAACATGTTCACACAGAGAACCTCTTCTGCAAGACTAACTTCCACAATTCTTCCACCTCTTCTTTGAACCTTCAGCTTTTTCCTAATTTAACTCAAAACAATTCTTTAACCCTAGGCAAAACTTGACATTTCCATGCCTTCTTTTAACCTTTTACTATAAAAACACATTTTGCTGTTTTTACACACCTTGCATGTAAATCTATTTCCAGTAGCTTCAATTAATTCCTAGGAATTTTACCCTTAAAGTAAAACATGGTAAATTGCTTTACTTGTGTGCTAAGTGCAGCCACGGCCTGCCAAGTTAAGGGTGTGGTTAGTTCCATATGTCCCCAGGTGTCACCAATTGTGAAGCAGTCAAGACAGTTCTCAAAATCCAAAAAGCAGTTTGTAACCTGAAAACGCTTAGCAAGCCGTGCATCTGACCAATATATATATATATATATATATATTTTTGAGATGGAGTTTCCCTCTTGTTGCCCAGGCTGGAGTGCAATGGCACGATGTCGGCTCACCACAACCTCTGCCTCCCAGGTTCAAGCAATTCTACTGCCTCAACCTCCCGAGTAGCTGGGATTACAGGCATGAGCCACCACGCCCAGCTAATTTTGTATTTTTAGTAGAGGTTTCTCCATGTTGGTCAGGCTGGTTTCAAACTCCCAACCTCAGGTGATCCGCCTGCCTTGGCCTCCCAAAGTGCTGAGATTACAGGCATAAGCCACCACACCTGGCCTTTTTTTTTTTTTTTTTATTTATGGAGTCTCGCTCTGTCACCCAGGCTGGAGTGCAATGGCGGAATCTGGGCTCACTGCAACCTCCGCCTCCTAGATTCAAGCGATTCTCATGTCTCAGCCTCCCAAGTAGCTGGGATTACAGGCTCCCGCCACCACAGCCTGCTAATTTTTGTATTTTTAGTAGAGATGGGGTTTCACCATGTTGGTCAGGCTGCTCTCGGACTCCTGACCTCAGGTGATCCGCCTGCCTCAGGCTCCCAAAGTGATGGGATTACAGGCCTGAGCCACCACACCTGGCCTACCAATACTCTATAAAACCATCTTTATATCCCAAAGATTGCTAACGTTATGTGAACTAAAAGCCATTACACTCTCCACTTTTCTGACAAAATATTTGATTTAAGTTCTTTTTATTATTAAACCAAGTAATTTAAAACTTGAGAGGAGATTAACCAGTTTGCACAGAGAGATAGAGGCGAGAGACTGACTGGTAAGAAATTCTTACCCTTTTGCCTGCATGCCAGGTTTCTGGGTTCTCTCTCCCTGAGTGACCCTGGTGACCCAGCTTGACTGTATGCAAGCAAACACATTGCCGTGAATTAAGAATATTCATAGTTTACAAATTTTGGAGAAATTAGCCAGAGAGAGAGTGAAATATGACACAAATTCTGTTTGTGAGAGTATACTCAACACACTTAAGATATCAGGAAGCCTAAAATCCAAAAAGTTAGTTTATGGATAAAAAGCTGGTGTGCTCCATTAATTCCTGATACACAATTCAATACCCTTAAGTTCACCAATATCATTATACATTCTGTACAATTAAGAAATTTACTTTAGGCACATGACCAGTACGTACTCCAGCAGTATCCATGCCAAACAGCGCAGTGGCTCATGCCTGTAATCTCAGCACTTTGGGAGGCCGAGGCAGGTGGATCACCTAAGGTCGGGAATTCACGACCAGCCTGACCAACATGGAGACAGCCCATCTCTACCAAAAATACAAAATTAGCCGGGCATGGTGGCGGATGCCCCTTCAACATAGCGTGAAGCAATGCAAGCATGTATGTGAAATTTGGCTTCACACTAATTCCCGCTTCATGCTTACTTATATTTAAAAAAAAAGAATTGTCAAACTGCTGATACTTTTTTTTTGTTTGTTTTTGAGAAGGAATTTCACTCTTATTGGCCAGGCTGGAGTACAATGGCACGATCTCGGCTCACCACAACCTCTGCCTCCGGGTTCAAGGGATTCTCCTGCCTTAGCCTCCCGAGTAGCTGGGATTACAGGCATGCACCACCACGCCTGGCTAATTTTGTATTTTTGGTAGAGACGGGATTTCTCCTTGTTGGTAAGGCTGGTCTTGAACTCCCGGCCTCAGGTGATCCAATCGCGTCTGCCTCCCAAAGTGCTGAGATGAAAGGCGTGAGCCACCACTCCAGGCTGCTGATATATTTGTTTAATATTTCTTATTTTACTTTAATGAAGACTAAGAACTTTAGCTATGAAAACGTTCATTAGCCAAATGTCTCCAATTCTCTCAGGTTTTAAAGAATATTTTATTATTTAAACTTTTCCACAACTTTCTTCCCTACTCATGATTCCTTACTACATTGTTTCATAAATAATCTTTTCAAAACTGTAATTTGAACAAAATTTAGACAACTTCTGAATTAGACAAAATTATTATGTTTCCATTAATAACATAACCCTTTCTGGCCCATTTTGTATTCAAAATTACTTGATAACTAAAATTTTTATCCTTAGTAACGTAAAATGTCAGTGAAACCCTAAACAGCACTAAATCCTGAACTATCAGATATAGGCATTTATAGATAAGAACAATTCCACAATTTTAGCAACATGTTTCCCCATATCACAACCCTGTCTTAATTAAAAATGACCCAGATAGTAAATGAGCATAAAAAATAACTTTAAGATTTCAATTTACACAAAAAATTTATCTAAAACATTTATCTCATTCACCGTACTTATTTTTCCTTTTAATAAGGGAGACATGAGACATCAATCAACATATGTAAAACAAACAAGACAGGACAACTGGAGAGGAGGAAGCCTGGGAGATTTTAGATCACAGGTGGGAGACAAAGGGTTGCATCCTTTGAGTTTGTGATTAGCTTTTCCAAAGGAAGCAATCACATATGCATTTATCTCAGTGAGACTTTGAATAGAATGGGAGGCAGGCTCGCCCCAAGCCCCCAACTTGAATTAACACCGACATTTTAAAATATCCAGCAAAGACAGTGGGAGACTGAAGCCACAGATCACCTGAGGTCCAGACCAGCCTGGCCAGCATGGTGGAACCCCATCTCCACTACAAATACAAAAATAACCGAGTGTGGTAGTAGGCACCTGCAATCCCAGCTACTTGGGAAGATGAGACAGGAGAATTGCTTGAACCTGGGAGGCAGAGGTTGCAGTGAGCCGAGATTGCACCGTTTCACTGCAGCCTGGGCAATAGAGAACTCCATCTCAATCAATCAATCAATCAATCAATCAATAAAATATCTGGCAAAGACAAACATAAAATTCAGACAAAATGCATGTCGACAATTCTGAAGGCATTTCTATTTTTATTCCACCAATACTTTTTTAAAAATTTTGGCCAGGCGCGGTGGCTCAAGCCTGTAATCCCAGCACTTTGGGAGGCCGAGACGGGCGGATCACAAGGTCAGGAGATCGAGACCATCCTGGCTAACCCGGTGAAACCCCGTCTCTACTAAAAAATACAAAACACTAGCCGGGCGAGGTGGCGGCGCCTGTAGTCCCAGCTACCTGGGAGGCTAAGGCAGGAGAATGGCGTGAACCCGGGAGGCGGAGCTTGCAGTGAGCTGAGATCCGGCCACAGCACTCCAGCCTGGGTGACAGAGCGAGACTCTGTCTCAAAAAAAAAAAAATTTTTATTTCACCTTTAATGATTATCCAAGACCCCAGTATAACAATTAACCCAGTGGCCGAATGCGGTGGCTCACACCTGTAATCCCAGCACTTTGGGAGGCTGAGGCTGGTGGATCATGAGGTCAGGAGTTCAAGACCAGCCTGGCTAAGATGGTGAAACACCATCTCTACTGAAAATACAAAAAATTAGCTGGGCTTGATGGTGGGCAACTGTAATCCCAGCTACTCGAGAGGCTGAGGCCAGAGAATTGCTTGAATCTGGGAGGTGGAGATTGCAGTGACCCGAGATTGTACCACTGCACTCTAGCCTGGGTGACAGAGTGAGACTCTGTTTCAAAAAAATAAAATAAAATAAAAAAAAAAAAAACCAATTAACCCAACAGATTTTGTTCACACGAATGGCCAGAGTACAACCCCTTAAATGTTTGAATTAAGAAAAAGGCTTCAGATTTTAAGTTCTGAGGGTTTTTTCTGCTTGATCTAGTCTATCATTGAAGCTTTTGACTGTACTTTGTATTTTCATCCTATGATTTCTTCAGTTCCACATTTGTTGTGTGTCCTAGAAAACTCCGTATCTGGTTGGTAATTATGTCAACCATATCCAGAATTGCTTCTGTCAGTTTGCTCCTTTTTCAGAAGTCTCTTGTATCCCCTAATCTTGGTTAAAATCAGTATGCACAATTCTCTATCTGACATTTCTTCAATTTCTTTTGGATAGGGATCTGTTGCTGGAGAATTACTGGGTTCCTTTGGAGGCATCCCGTCATCCCGTTTCCTTGCTTTTTTCTTTTTTTGTTTTTGTTTTTGTTTTTGTTTTTTTTTTTTTTTTTTTTGAGACGGAGTCTCGCTCTGTCGCCCAGGCTGGAGTGCAGTGGCCCGATCTCAGCTCACTGCAAGCTCCGCCTCCCGGGTTTACGCCATTCTTCCGCCTCAGCCTCCCGAGTAGCTGGGACTACAGGCGCCCGCCACCTCGCCCTGCTAGTTTTTTGTATTTTTTAGTAGAGACGGGGTTTCACCGGGTTAGCCAGGATGGTCTCGATCTCCTGACCTCGTGATCCGCCTGTCTCGGCCTCCCAAAGTGCTGGGATTACAGGCTTGAGCCACCGCGCCTGGCTCCTTGCTTTTTTATGTTTCTGGTGTCCTTCTGTTGAGATCTGCACATCTTGTGTAAATTGCTTCTTCCAAGTTTGTGAATTCTCTTTGTAAGGGAGGACTTCTTCCTTTTCCCCTCACGTGGGAGCTGCAGGCTCCAATAGCTTGCAGCCTTAGCTATGAGATAGCAATACAAGCTTGCCTGTTTTACTTTGCCCCAACAGATAATCCAATAAAGGCTGTGAACCAAAATTCTGGGTAAAGCAGTCTCCATGGCAGTTTGATTTTTAAAGTCTAAACCTCCCCAGACTCCAACAAGGATCGCTGGGGCCAAACTATCAAAGGAAGGCGTCACACGTTAACCAGGCCCCCTACTTAGAACAGCAGCACAAAAGCCTGGTTACATGCAACGCCATTCTGCTTTTCCATTAAACAGTAAACTTCAGATTCTAAACAATTTTGGGGCCAAGGAACAAGGACGGCTTAATACTAGACCTTAGAACCTCTGCAGAAAGCATCCTCTTTGGAGAGTTTGAGGTCTAGAGAGTCTTCCAGAGCGTCCTCTTGTGGGGTCCAAACTTAGACTTCCAGGCGTCTCTGGAGTTACTTAGGTGAGCACCGATGCCACTTTATATGTGCATTGTCAACAGATGATAACACATGGCCCAGACATTTTAAATTATTTCATCTCACTATATTTGACCTACCATATATTTTTCGAATTATAATTTCTTAAAGTTCTTCTAGAGTAAAATATAAGAAAACTCAAGCCCTCAAAAGTATATATTGATATGGATTCATGCAGATATTATAAGGTGTTCTAAAGATTTTGTACAAAATTACAAACAGTATACATTGAATTATTTTGAAAGTAAAATGTATGTGGGACTGTGTATCTGTATCATATCTGTCTTGACGTATACACAGTTTTTAAATGACATATATATATTTTAGACAGGCTCTCACCCTATCACCGAGACTGGAATACAGTGGCATGATCGTGGCTCACTGCACCATCGACCTCCCTGGGCTGAAGTAATCCTCTCAACTCAGACTTCCAAGTAACTTGAACTACAGGTACACACCACTGTGTCTGGCTATGTTTTGTAGAGCCAGGGTCTCACTACATTGCCTGGGCTGGTCTCACACTCTTGTGCTCAAATGATCCACCTGCCTCAGCCTCCCAAAGTGCTGGGATTACAGTTGTGAGCCACCACACCCACCCAATGCCATATATTTTACTTTTTATTATTTTTTTTGAGACAGTCTCACTGTCGCCCGGGCTGGCGTGCAGTGTTGCTATCTCGGCTCACTGCAACCTCCGCCTCCCAGTATCAAGCGATTCTCCTGCCTCAGCCTCCCAAGTAGCTGGGACTACAGGCACCTGCCACCACGCCCAGCTAATTTTTGAATTTTTAGTAGAGACAGGGTTTCACCATGTTGGCCAGGCTGGTCTCGAACTCCTGACCTCATGTGATCTGCCCGCCTCGGCCTCCCAAAGTGCTGGGATTACAGTGGTGAGCCATCATACCCAGCCTAATGCCATATATTTCAAATCATGGTCAGTGTTACAGTGAGTACATGTTTGAATATGATAGTATTGGCCAACAAATTTTTACCATTAATTCATATTTATATTAAGACAGACATTAATGAAATGTAGCTGCATGTGAGTGGTGTGAATACTTCCATCTTAAAGTTTTCTTAGGTTACACATCTAGGTGACGGAATGTGAGAGATGCCTATCTCAACTATCATTTATTGAATTTTGTTATATTTCTTTTGAGATTTTAAAGATAAAATTTAAGGTAAGAATTAGGGATAAAAATTTGAGAAGAATTAAAAACTAATTCTGAGGTATAAGTATGTATAATACATATTTATATTATATATAATATGTATTTATATATGTTTTCATGTATGTATAGGTAGATTTTTAGGTTTTCATTTTGTTGCACAGGCTGGAGTGCAGTAGCACAGTCCTGGCTCACTGCAACCTCTGCCTTATGGGTTCAAGCAATTCTTGTGCCTCAGCCTCCTGCGTAGCTGAGATTACAGGTGCCTGCACCACTCCCACCTGTTTCTTTTTTTTTGTATTTTAGTAGAGATGGCATCTCACCATGTTGCCCAGGCTGATCTTGAACTCCTGAGCTCAGGCAATCTGCCCATCTCGGTTTCCCAAAGTGCTAGGATTACAGGCGTGAGTCACTGCACCTGGCCGAGAACTTCTTTCTTAACAACTCAACCAATCGAGTAATTCTTTGCAAATATTTTATTGTTTAAAATCCAGATATTGCAAATTTTTTATAACAATGTCAAAAACTGTTCAAGAATCACATGTGAAAATTTTCACTCTAAAACATGATGTTTTAGATGGCTAAATCCAATTTAAATGTAAATTTACTGTGGTGTTCGCATATATATATGTAGAACTTTTATCTATGTATTGAAAGTGGGACAAAATATGGAAAAAGTTATCAGTGTTTAATACACAGTTTTATGACATTGCTTTTCTTTTGATCAGCACATAGTTTCTTTTTACTTCTTTGCAAATTCCACGTATTTTCTACTAATGAGAAAATATAGGATTGAATCCTAACGGAAAAACAGTAAGACACATACACAGCAAAGTCATAGGACATGGTTGTAGGCCATTGCCATTTCATGACACTGGAAAATATTTCTGTACCAATTATTAAATAATGAAACCATGAGACAAAATCCTGTGATCCATCTGATTAGCATTTATAGTCATTTCTGTATTTGTGTACATTCAAGAAGGGTTGTGTGTGTCAGTCAAGCTTAAGAGCCATCTGGACCCTTATCTTAGAGCTCCACTAAATAGCAATCACGGCCTTCCCCTCAACATGTAAGACCTAATGCCTAGGTCAGAACAAGAGTAGAACTCCCAGGGAACCTGGGTAGAGAGTCAGGACAAGAACCACATGGCCTGGTGCTTAGATTTGCTCTTCTCCAAGACCTTAGAGGTAAACATGTGTTGCTGCTTTTTTTTTTTTGGTTTGTTTCCGTAGGCATGGATCCCTGAAGTCTGTCCCCGATACTACAAGACATTTTGATATCATAATAAAACACTTCAGATATGATGCTGAGTGAAAAAGCAGAAAGGGGAAGACTTGGTTGTGCGGGTACTGAGTTCTTTTCCTTTTCTTTTCTTTTCTTTCTTTCTTTCTTTTTTTTTTTTTTTTTTTGAGACCAATTCTCGTTCTGTCACCCAGGCTGGAGTGCAATGGAGCGATCTTGGCTGGCCAATACTGAGTTCTTGAAAAGAGGAGATGTTTGATGAGGGTGAGTGGATTAGATCTCAGTTTAATATCCAATGGGGCCAGACGTGGTGGGATTACGAGGTGGGTGGCTCATCTGAGGTCAGGAGTTCCCGACCATCCTTGTCAACATGGTGACACCCGTCTCTGCTAAAAATACAAAAACTAGCCGGGCGTGGTGGTGCGCCCCTGTAATCCCAGCTACTTGGGAGGCTGAGGCAGGAGAATTACTTGAACCCGGGAGGCAGAGGTTTCAGTGAGCCGAGACTGCGCCGCTGCCCTTCAGCCTGGGCAACAAGAGAGAAACTGCGTCTCAAAAAAAAAAAAAAACAAAACAAAAAATCCAGTGGAAGCCAAAAGCAAAATGCTGAGTGGAATACGTTTATGCAAGTCAAGCAAAGTGTTAAATAGTTTCAATTTCTGGTATCTTTGTCCCTTCATGGCATTTTTTTCCAACGTGATGGGCGGGAGAGGAGCGCCTAGAGCTACTTGGCTTTTTTTCGGGCAATACTGCCATCGTGCGGAAATAGTTTCATAGTATCTGAACCTGTGAGCGTTTCCTCCACGTAAACCCTGGCAGTCGCGGAAGGAATAGCCAGTGGAGGCTGAACAGGCCCAAGGCACAAGTTGGCATTCCTACCTACCTTGAGGTCTGGCAGAAGCAATGGACAAACGCAAAGTCTTAGTGAAGTATCTGGTGAGTGAGGGACCAGGACTGAGCCAGCTGCATCGAGGAAATAAGAATGTAATGGAAAGCCTAAGCAATTATCTAAGCCCACAAGCCAGGATTATCTGTGACTTTATAAGTTCATGGGAAAGTCTTTTCTCATAATAGGACACTGATGGTAATCTCAGTTCTCTCAAGGAGGGCAGATAGGTGGCTTTTTTCCGTTGGACATTTTCTGAGAAGGATGGCATTGTTTAGTCCTGAGCAAACCAGTATTTATCTCATCCTAGCGAGTGTTCTGTATACCAGCTTCAAAGCTAGTTCTGCATGAAGATATCCACCCTTAGGTGTGGAGACCTGCAGATACTCCATGACTCATAATTGAAAAATCAACAAGGGTGGCTAAAATTGTATGGGTGACTTGTTCCCCATGACATTCTTTTTCACTGTTTATTATCTCAGTATCTGAATCTTTTAAAAAAGGATATAATGTTAGTCTGGTACTGTAGTGTGACCTTCCAGTCAAGAGCTTCTTCAGGTAGGACTTCTCTTGGCCTCTGAGGATTCAGGCAGGCATTCCAGGATAAGGGACCTGGCTTTTGTGACATCCTTGAGTATACCTAGCTCTTCCTCCAGCTGGTTACAGTTGAGTTGAGTGATGGTCTGTAGACATAGATGCTATTGGCATTCAGGAGTGTCTTAAAGATTTGGCCAGGCCCGGTGGCTCATGCCTGTAATCCTAGCAGTTTGGGAGGCTGAGGCAGGTGGATTGCTTGAGCTCAGGAGTTCGAGACCACCCTGGGTAACATGGTGAAGCTCTGTCTCTACAAAAATTCCCACAAAATTAGCTGGGCACATTAGTGCCTGCCTATAGTCCCAGCTACTTAGGAGGCTAAGCTGGGGGGATTGCTTGAGCCCTGGAGGTCGAGGCTGCCATGAGCAACAGTGCACTTCTTCCTGGGAGACAAAGTGAAACCCTATCTAAAAAAAAAGTCTTAAAGACCCTCCGGGAAGCTTTTCTCAATGACCCCCATTCCTGGGAATGACAAAATGACACCTAAACTCCCCACACTATTTCACCTAAAGTTGACTTAGATATCTACTAGATCAGGGGTCTCCAGTTCCTGAGTCACGAACCTGTACTGTTCTGTGGCCTCTTATGAACTGGTCTGCACAGCAGGAGGCAGCACAGGAGACAGCATGGAGCAGGCAAAGTTTCACTGGTATTTAAAGCCACTCCCCATTGCTTGCATTACTGCCTGAGTTCCACCTCTTGTCAGCACTGGCAATATTATATTCTCATAGGAGCATGAATCCTATTGTGAACTGTTCATGCAAGGATCTAGGTAGGGCTCTCCTTATGAAAATCTAATGTCTGAGGCTCTGTCACTGTCTCTCATGACCCCCAGATGGCATCATCTAGTTGCAGGAAAACGAGGCTCAGGGTACCTACTGATTCTACATTATGGTGAGTTGTATAATTATTTCATTATGTATTACAGTGTAATAACAATAGGAATAAAGTGCACAGTTAATGTAGTGCGCTTGAATCTTCCTGAAACCATCCCCAACCTTGGACCGTGCAACATTTATCTTCCACAAAACCGATCCCTGATGTTAAAAAGGTTGGGGACTGCTAAACTACCTCCTCTGGAGAAATAGCTTGTTCTGACCATTTTTGTAGAAGAGTGCAGCCCTACATGTGAGACAGTGTCCAAAGTGCTGGGATTACAGGTGTGAGCCACCATGCCCGGCCTATAATCCACGTTTAATGCAGATTTATTTTTTACATGAAATTAATAATTATGTATATATGGAAAGATATACATGGAAATGATCCAAAAGGTGAGTTGCCTTGACATGTTGTATGGTAGTGTTTTTCTTCTTTAGTAGTATGCGGATTTTTCCGAATCTTTGGCAAGCATTATTTTTTAATTAATTAGTGGGAGAATACTGTAAGCATTATACCTAAAAGACAAGTTATAAAATGCAGACACCCCCCCCCCCCATAAAGTCTCAGGAAACACCTGAAGAATATGTAATGGCATGGGAACATGCTGTGTTTTCATGTTAGATGATGAGACCCTGAGATGAAACACTGAGTAACCTCGACAGGAATTGAACACATGTACTATGAGTATCATGCCATGTGGAACATATTTGACATGCAGTAATGACAACTGTCATATCCCTCCTCTATGGCTCATGCCAAATTACTGCCTACAATGTAACACCTGAGCTAGAACATGAAGAACTCCCTGGTTGTCCGGGAGGGGAGCCAGAACAGACACCACCAAGATTTATAAATTGTTTGCCAGGGAAGATCTCTAAGCTTCTAGCAACTCTCCTTTTTGTGCCCTCATCCGTTGAATTTATCCCCTGAAGGAGACAGTTTGATGCCTTGGTAAGTACTGGACATATCATCCTGTGAAGTAAATCATACCCATATAGACTAGATCAAGAAGACATGTACTTTCTGAAAGAATAAGATTCTTGATGAGGGTGTGTGGTTTAGGGTTCGTTTGGTTTCAGATGGAAAACAAAAGCAAGGCCAGGCGGGGTGGCTCATGTCTGTAATCACAGCACTTTGGGAGGCCGCGGCGGGCGGATCACCTGAGGTCAGGAGTTCTTGTTCAACCTGGCCAACATGGTGAAACCTCGTCTCTACTAAAAATACAAAAATTAGCTCGACTTGGGTGCGGTGCCTGTAATCCCAGCTGCTTTGGAGGCTGAGGCAGGCGAATCGCTTGAATCCGAGAGGCCGAGGTTGCAGTGAGCTGAGATCGCGCCACTGCACTCCAGCCTGGGCGACAGAGCGAGACTCCGTCTCAGAAAAAGAAAGAAAGAAAGAAAGAAAGAAAGAAAGAAAGAAAGAAAAAGAAAACAAACAAAAGCGAAAGTACATCAGTAAGACCAGGTGGCCCAAACAGGGCAAAATGCAAGGCAGCCATGTTTGGTGGCTCCTTTGTCTATGGGTGGCGTTTTTTCACACAAGAAGGGCGGGAGTAGAGGAATCCAAGGTAAGTCTTTTTGGCATATCTGGAACTCTACTGCCTTCGTGAGGATGTCGTTTAGCGATACCCTAAGCCATTACAGAGTTCTAGTGAGGACTACCTGTTGGGGCAGGTGTGGTCTGGTAAGAGGTGGAAGAGGCTTCGCCTTCATGCTGGGAATCCTTGCTTAGTCTCATCTGAGGCTTTAAAAGAGACCTGAGCATTGGCGGTACCTTGGTATAGAACCTGGAGAGTGAAGGTTCTAATAGCAAATCCTGTAAACTTCCTCTGGAAGAACGCTGTTCATTGTGCGCGGATACTGATGCCACAAGAGACCCAAAGACCCGTAGCAGGATGTGAAAACCTCCTGCCTGTTGGTCCAAGGGACAGGAACAGGAGACAGATGCCCACAAGAGCCGGCATTTGTCTTTGAGTGGGTTCCTGAAGTTCTGCCCAGACGAGGAACCGAGGCCCCGCCCCACGACTTCCTGTGTCAGGAGGCCTGGCAGGGGCTGGTTCACTCCAAGCCCTCACTCTCCAGGTTCTACACCAAGATACCGCCAATGTCCAGCTCTGTTCTTAGGGTCTTAGAGGAGAAGGCAAGAAGACCTAGCCTGGAGCCCACACCTCTTCCATCTCCCCGCAGATCAGACCTTTCGCAACAGAGAGAAGAACGCTGTTCTCGAGAACAGTGTAATGGCGTAGGGGTTTATGAAACTCCGTCCTCACGATGGCAGTAGTGCTCCAGATACGCCAAGAAGCCCTGGCTAGCTCCCTCTTCTCCCGCCCCTCGTGTCTGAAAAAACTCCAGCAAACATGGCTGCCTTATGTTTTGCCTAGTTTGGGGGCAACGTGGTCTTACTACCCAACTTTCGCTTTTGTTTTCCATCTGAAATCAAACTGAGACCTAAAACCACCCACCCTCATCAGGAATATTGTTCTTTCAGAAATTAAATTGACACCTTACCTTGTCTATGGAGTTCTGCTTTCATTATATGCAATCTGTGCAGTTCTGCTCAACATTCTATATCCAGTACTTTCCCATAGTGTCAGATTTTCTACCTGAAAGGATAAGTGTGAAGTATCCAAGCTTAAGAGAGAGAATAAAATGCTGGACGTTCAAGACTTAGAGAAAGGCCTCTGTAGCCACCCTATTTTCCTTTGAGACTCTCAAGATATTCTGCGTTCATTTTCAGTCCTACACTAATACTTGTTTGGGAGTTACTGCTGTTCCAGGAACGAAGCCGGGCCCGCTGCATTTTCTAGAGGCCTAGTACGGAAAAACAGGCAAACTAGGAAAGACGGGAATTTATTGCTGTAACTGGATACAGGAAGAAGGCCGGAGATAATTCTACCAGACCAACTCAAAGTGTTAAAATTTTCTTAGTGCTTATACAGGTTGGGGTTATGTGCCTACTGCAGTATAGCATTCGCCTATGTCCATTGGTAACTAATTTTGCTTTAACTAGAATGTCAGAGGCAAAAAAAAAAAAAAAAGCTTGCTAAGTCCAATTAAAAAGGGCCCCAGTACCTTCAAAGTCTGTCTACTGTGATACTGAAATGATTATTTCTGTCTTGTCTGCTTTACAGCTTGGTCCGGAGAGCTGCCTTGGACTCTCCAATGAATTCAAACAGTTGCCTCTGTTACCTTGACTCGTCTCAGATTTCGTTGACCCGAGATGGGTCCTGGCACTAGGAATATAAGACTGTCTCCATTATTTTGGCTTGCTCCAGGTTAGGGAGAAGCCCGTGCAAGGTTCATGCTGACCATGTGTTTCTTTCTTTTCTTTTGTTTTTTGAGACGAAGTTTTGCTCTTGTTGCCCAGGCTGGAGCACCATGGCGCGATCCTGGCTCATGGCAACCTTCGCCTCCTGGATTCAAGCCATTCTCCTGCTGCCTCAGCCTCCTGAGTAGCTGGGATTACAGGCATGTGCCACCATGCCCGGCTAATTTTGTATTTTTAGTAAAGTCAGGGTTTCTCCATGTTGGTCAGGCTGGTCTCAAACTCGCGACCTCAGGTGATCTGCCGGCCTTGGCCTCCCAAAGTGCTGGGATTACAGGCGTGAGCCACTGCGCCCGGCCTTGACCGTATGTTTCATTTCTAGCTTTGATGTCTGGGCACCGATTTTCCTTGGTTTAACTATTTGCTCAATATTAAGGCAGCTCTGTAGAAATTTGTCTGTGTAACTGAGGTGCTACGCAGGCCCGCCTGTGTGACTGTCATGCAGGCCTGTCTGTGTGATTGTCAGGGAGAATTGGCCTGCCACAATACTTTTCTAAGCATAGCAATAGAGGTAGTTAGGGATAATTCGTATATTACAGAAATTACCTTACAGAGAGTAACACATTTCTATACTCTCCTTCCATAACAGACACTTAAAAAAAAAAAAAAAAAGTAATGTATACTTGCTGTGGATCTCATTTAAGATTGCAACAGAAGCACTTTTCAATACTATTAAACGGCTTTTTACTCTTTCCATATTTTAAGCATTTTAGTTTATTTTCTTAATTTCCTATTTTTAATTTTTTGATACATTATATTTGTATATATTTAAGGGTACATGTGAAATTTTGTTACATGCATATAATATGTAATGATCAATTCATGATATTTAAGTTACCTATCAACAAAATATTTATCATTTCTATGTGTTGGGTACATTTCAAGTCCTTTCTTCCAGCTATTTTAAAACTACAGAAAGTTGTTAATTATAGTCACCCTACTCTTCTATCAAACTTTAGAACTTATTTTTTCTTTTTTCTTTTTTTTCTTTTTCTTTTTTTTTGAGACGGAGTCTTGCTCTGTCGCCGGAGCTGGAGTGCAGTGGCTGGATCTCAGCTCACTGCAAGCTCCGCCTCCCGGGTTTTACGCCATTCTCCTGCCTCAGCCTCCTGAGCAGCTGGGACTACAGGCGCCCGCCACCTCGCCCGGCTAGTTTTTTGTATTTTTAGTAGAGACGGGGTTTCACCGTGTTAGCCAGGATGGTCTTGATCTCCTGACCTCGTGATCTGCCCGTCTCGGCCTCCCAAAGTGCTGGGATTACAGGCTTGAGCCACTGCGCCCGGCCAGCCACTTGTGTTTTAACATTTTACTGGATTTTTTAGCCAGTGCAATCAAGTTCAAAGAGACATTAAATGCATTTGGATTATAAAGGAAATATTAAAATGCCTTTTTTTTTCTAGAAAACATCAAGGAATGCATGAAAACTACTAGAACTGGTAATTGAGTTTTATAAATTTACATCACACAATATCAATACACAAAACTGATATTTCTATATACTAGCAATTAATCAGAAAATTGAATTAAAAATACAATGCCATTCACCACAACATCAACAAGAAAAAAAATACTTACGGTTAAAATTGACAAAAGAGCCGGGCGCAGTCGCTGGTGCCAGTAATCCCAGCTACTGGGGAGGCTGAGACAGGAGAGTAGCTTGAACCCCGGCAGCAGAGGTTTCAGTGAGCCAAGATCGTGCCACTGCACTCTAGCCTGGGAAACAGAGTGATATTCTGTCTCAAAATAATAACAAAAAAAAATTGACAAAAGAAGCACAAGACTTGTCCATGAACTATAGTTGAGAGAACACTGTTGAGAGAAATCAAAGAAGGTAATGAACAGAGACACATTCCATGTTTATAAATTGAAATGCTCAGTATTGTTAAGATGGCAATTGTACCTAAATTTATTTATAAATTCAAATCAATCCCCATCAAAATTCCAATAGAAATTGATAGGACGATTTTCAAATGTATATGGAAATGCAAATAACCTAGAATAGCCAAAACAATTTTTGCAAAAGCACAAAGTTGAAAGATATGCTAACTAATTGCAAAACTTACCGTAAGACCATAGTAGACCGGGCACGGTGGCTCACACCTGTAATTCCAGCACTTTGGGAGGCTGAGGTGGGCAGATCACGAGGTCAGGAGATCGAGACCATCCTGGCTAACACAGTGAAACCCCGTCTCTACTAAAAATGAAAAAAAATTAGCTGGGCGTGGCGGTGCGCGCCTGTAGTCCCAGCTACTTGGGAGGCTGAGGCGGGAGAAGGGCGTGAACCCGGGAGGCGGAGCTTTCAGTGAGCTAAGATCAGGCCACTGCACTCCAGCCTGGGCGACTGAGCGAGACTCCGTCTCAGCAACAACAACAACAACAACAAAAGACCATAGTAATCAGGAGAGTATAGAATTGGCAAAAGTATAAGCATATACATAAATGGAACAGAATGGAGAGTACAGAAATACATCCTTACATCTGTATTCATTTGATTTTTGGCAAAGATACTAGCACAAATCATTAAGACAAAAGACAATCTTCTCAGGGAATGGTGCTGGAACATTTGGTTATCCACATGCAAGAAGTGAACTGAAACCTCACATCATCACACATAAAGGTTAACTCAGAATGAACCACAGACCTAAACTTTTTTTTCTTTTTCTTTTTTTGAGACGGAGTCTCGCTCTGTCGCCCAGGCTGGAGTGCAGTGGCGTGATCTCGGCTCACTGCAACCTCTGCCTCCCAGGGTTAAGTGATTCTCCTGCCTCAGCCTCCCGAGTAGCTGGGATTACAAGTGTGTGCCACCAAACCCAGCTAATTTTTGTATTATCAGTAGAGACAAGGTTTTACCATTTTGGCCAGGCTAGTCTCGAACTCCTGACCTCAGGTGATCCGCCCGCCTCGGCATCCTAAAGTGCTGGGATTACAGGTGTGAGTCACCACGCCTGGCCACACAGGCCCTAGTATATGAGCAAAAACTATAAAACTTCTAGAAGGAAATCGGAGAAAATCTTTGTTTTTGGATTAGGCTAATCCATAAACAAAAAATTGACAAATTGAATTGGACATAGTCAAAATTATAAAATTCTGCTTTTTAAAAGACACCGTTAATAGAATGAAAATGTAAGCCATGGCTTATACAAATATTTCTAAAACATATATTTGTTAGAGGACTTGTATGCAAGTCTTCTGTAAAGAACTTTCAAAACTCAATAATAATAATAAAAAAAATTAAAATAGGTAGATTTGTTGTAACAAAATACCATAGACTGGGTGGCTTAAACAACAAGCATTTATTCCTCACCATTCTGGAGGCTGAGAAGTCCAAGATCAAGGTGACAGCAAAACTAGTGTCTGGTGAGGGACTGTTTCCTGACTTAGAGACAGCTTCCATCTTATTATATCCTCACATGGCTAAGAGAGAGATCATCTTTGTCATGCCTCGTCTCAAACACCAATCCCATTCCTGAGGGCTCTACCCTCATGAACTAACTCCCAGGTGCTCACCTCCAAATATCATCATATTGGGAATTGGGCTACAAGATTCAAATTTAGGAGGCATTCAGTTCATAACAATGAGTCAAACATTTAATAGATACTTTACTAAAGAAGATATATGCATAGATAAAAATACATGAAAATATGCCCAAACATCATTAGCCATTAAGAAAATGCAAATTGAAACCATAAGGTGATAAAACTACACACATTAGAATGGCTATATAAAAAAACCAGACAATTTCACATTTTTGAGGGTGCAGTGACACTGGAAATTTCAGTCAAGCAAGTGAGAATGTAAAATTTTTTCACTATTTTGGAGAAAAGCTTGACTATTTATTTTTCTTTTCTTTTCTTGTTTTTTTTTTTTTTTTTTTGAGACAGAGTCTTGCTCTGTCACCCAGGCTGGAGTGCAATGGCACGATCTTGGCTCACTGCAATTCCACCTCCCAGGTTTAAGCAATTCTCCTGTCTCAGCCTCCCAAGTAGCTGGGACTACAGGTGCCCACCACCATGACTGGCTAATTTTTGTATTTTTAGTAGAGACGGGGTTTCGCCATGTTGTCCAGGCTGGTCTCGAACTCCTGACCTCAAGTGATCTGCCTGCCTTGGCATCCCAAAGTGCTGGGATTACAGGCACAAGCAATTTATTTAAAAAGAAAACATAAACTTAGGATATGACCCAGCTATTTTCCTTTAAGGTATCTACTTGTCCTAAACCATTCATGCTTCTATAACAAAATACCACAGACTGGGTAATTTATAACCAATAGAAATTTATTTCTCACAGTTTTGGAAGCTGGGAAGTTCCAGATCAAGGTACTGGCAGGTTTGGTATCAGGCAAGGGTCAAGTCTCTCGCCTTCCAAGCTGGTGCCCTGTTGCTGCACCTTCTGGAAGGGATAAATGCTGTGTCCTCACATGATGGAAGCAACAGGAAGGGATGAACCCACTCCCTCAAATCATTTCATAAGGGCCCTAATTCTGTCCCTGGAGCTCTTCTTCTGTGACTTAATTATTTCCTAAAGGCCCCATCTCTCAGTACTATCATACTGTTGATTAAGTTTCAACGTATGAATTTTGGAGGACACATTCTAAATACAACACTATCCAAGGGAAATGAAAATATATGTCCGCACAAAGACATACACAAATATTTGTAGTAACATTATTAACTGCAGCCTCGACCTGGAAAAAAATCCAAATTTCCATCGCCAGGTGTGTGAATAAACAAAATGTGACATATCTATTAGTCAGGGTTCTTTAGAGGGACAGAACTAACAGGATAGATGAATATATGAAGGGGAGTTTGTTAAGATAATTGACTCACACGGTCACAGGGTGAAGTGCCACAATAGGCCATCTGCAAGCTGAGGAATCAGGAAGCCATTCCAAGTCCCCAAACCCCATAAAGTAGGGAAGCTGGCGAGGC
Source organism: Piliocolobus tephrosceles (assembly GCF_002776525.5). Classification (NCBI taxonomy): domain Eukaryota; kingdom Metazoa; phylum Chordata; class Mammalia; order Primates; family Cercopithecidae; genus Piliocolobus; species Piliocolobus tephrosceles. Next base: position 22,828,240 of record NC_045445.1, read on the forward strand.
CTGGTGGCTCACACCTGTAATCCCAGCACTTTGGGTGGCCAAGGCGGGTGTGTCACAAGGTCAGGAGATAAGACCATCCTGGCTAACATGGTGAAATGTGTCCTTAACTTTTATAATGAACTTAGAGTTTATATTTTACCACCTCACGCAGAATGTAAAATCCTTGTAACCATATATATATATATATATATATATATATATATATATGCACACACACACACATACTTTTATATATATGTGTATATATACATTATACACATATATGTATACACATTATATGTATATGTATACACATACACACATTATATATACACACACACACACATATACTTTTACTATTCCTCAATGTCCTTTATACTATTATTGTCATATGTAATTTATGTACGTACATTATAAACACCACAGAATGATGGTAGAATTTTGCTTTAAGCATTCAAGTGTATTTTAAAGGAACTAAGTGAAAATATGGTCTTTTGTACATGCTCAGACACCAACATTTTCTGATGTTCTTTACTCTGGAACATGTTCTGGCTCTGGAAGTTCTGAATTTTCCTCTGATGTAGTTTTCTTCAACCTGAAGAATGGCCTATAGCATTTATTTTATTGTATGCCTACCAGTGACAAAGAGTCTTAGTTGTCTTTTATCTGAAAACATTTATTTCACCTTCATCTGTGAAGATATTTTCAAGGAGGGCCAGGCGCAGTGGCTCAAGCCTGTAATCCCAGCACTTTGGGAGGCCGAGACAGACGGATCACGAGGTCAGGAGATCGAGACCATCCTGGCTAACCCGGTGAAACCCCGTCTCTACTAAAAATACAAAAAACTAGCCGGGCGAGGTGGCGGGGGCCTGTAGTCCCAGCTACTCGGGAGGCTGAGGCAGGAGAATGACGTAAACCCGGGAGGCGGAGCTTGCAGTGAGCTGAGATCCAGCCACTGCACTCCAGCCTGGGCGACAGAGCGAGACTCCGTCTCAAAAAAAAAAAAAAAAGAATAAAAAAAAGAAGATATTTTCAAGGATAGAGAACTCTGGGTTGACTTTTTTTCCCATTAGCACTTTCAAGAGGACATGACACTGTCTTGTAGCCTCCATAGTCACTGATGAGAAAGCCATAGCTTTTAAAATAAAACGTGATATATGTCAGCTGCAGCATTTCAATTCTGTGGGGGAAATGACTGAGTTTTCAATGAGCGGTCTTGGGATTACTGGCTTTCCGTGCGTGCAAATGAAACTTTACTTCTCCCTCACACTGTACACAAAACTCAATTCCATAGTCTCTTTTCAGGTAGTCATGGTGAGGAAATTCATTATAAACCTGCACTTGTACTGCAGAAAACTCAGGAGAGGAGGGAGGGCTTTGATGGATTTGAGAGGTGAGAATGAATGTCTAAGCCAGGGGTTGGCAAGCTGACTCACAGAACAGATGTGGCCAGTGACTTGTATTTGTAAGGCCTGAAAGCTAAGAGTGATTTTTACATTTTTAAAGCTTTGCTTAAAAAAATGGAGGCTATGTGACCGAGGTCACCTGTGGCTTGCATAGCTTAAATGATTCACCATCAGGCCTTTTACACAAAGAGTCTGCTATCACCTGCATCTAGGACCAAAGATACCTTGACCCATAGTGTCTCCTATGTAGGGACAGGACATGTTCTAGAAACCTCACTGTGGTCTAATGTGCATGTCCTCTTCATGAGGATGTCTTCACTGACGTAAACATAAGCCGGACCAGATTAGCATTTCATGTCAGGCCAGGCCCCAGAAGCAGAGTAGAATGAGATCCAGACACAAGTTCTAACCGTACCTGTGACATGGCCTTACAGGAAACCAGTGGAAATCATTCCCCAATGAAAGGCAGAGGCCTAGGAAATGGGGTTGCAGCCGGGGTGCGTGGGTGGGCACGAAGGTTTACCCTTTCTGGAGGACCTCCTGGACCACAGAATCAAGGGGGCACCTCCTGGACATCTTCTCACTACTGTGTATCTTCCAGCCTTGATTTCATAAAGACAGCAAGGTGAGAGGAGGGGAAATAGAGGAGCGTGCGAGAGACTACTGGGATCTTGGGTCAGGACTATCGTGCCCTCAAAATGAAGTTGGAAACTACGGAACCTACGACCCAAGATGTTGATTTCGCAAACTCTGTTAGATTCTTTCAAACCCTTGTTTCTGCATCTGATAGTGCTTTTATGCTCAGAATGCTGTCCTGCAGGGTCAGTGGTCACATTCTCAAAATAAGAACTTTCTAGGTGCTGGCCATGTGGGGTCTCAAAGCGGGGGAGTGGGAAGTGGCTATTGTACATCCCCTGCAGCCAGGCTTTGGAAGATGAGGGTGCTAAATGACAAAGGACAGTTAGAATTGGCAGAGAAGGTGAGGATAAGAGTTGGGCGGTAGAGAGAGGAGGAGAGAGGAAGAAACAGTGAACTCCCCTACACATACTCTCTCTCTCTTTCTCTCTTATTCATTAAAATCTTTACTCTCGGCCGGGCACCGTGGCTCATGCCTGTAATTCCAGCACTTTAAGAGGCCCAGGCTGGCGGATCGCCTGAGGTCAAGCGTTTGAGACCAACCAGGCCAACATGGGGAAACCCCATCTCTACTAAAAATATAAAAATTAGCCGAGCATGGTGGTGGGTGCCTATAATCCCAGTTACTTGGGAGGCTGAGGCAGGAGAATTGCTTGAACCCGGGACGGGAGGCAGAGGTTGCGGTGAGCCTAGATCATGCCATTGCACTCTAGCCTGGGTGACAGAGTGAGACTCCATCTCAAAAACAAGCAAACAAATAACCTCTACTCTCATCTCAGTCTCCTAAAATGATTTTTTTCTCGTCTCCATTTATGGAACAAAGTTATGTCCCCATAACTTAACAAAAAGAATGATTTTAAATAGAATGATGGTTAGGGACGGATTAAAGTTTGAGAATATTACTTATGTTACTTGATAAACACATAATCATTGGCATTAAAAAAGATAAAGGATTGGCTGGGCGCGGTGGCTCAAGCCTGTAATCCCAGCACTTTGGGAGGCCGAGACGGGCGGATCACGAGGTCAGGAGATCGAGACCATCCTGGCTAACACGGTGAAACCCCGCCTCTACTAAAAATACAAAAACTAGCCGGGCGAGGTGGCGGGCGCCTGTAGTCCCAGCTGCTCGGGAGGCTGACGCAGGAGAATGGCGTAAACCCGGGAGGCGGAGCTTGCAGTGAGCTGAGATCTGGCCACTGCACTCCAGCCTGGGCGACAGTGGTAGACTCCGTCTCAAAAAAAAAAAAAAAAAAAAAAAGATAAAGGATTAGGTGTGTGTCTACTAGTTGGTGACAATTAAAGATGGTCAGGACTAATGACAGGATGAAACCAGGGATGTGTGCTTTGGCAATCACGTGAATGTTGAAAAAGATTCACTATAGGTGAAAAGGGTCTTGGCAGCAGTCAGGGATCAAGTAAGAGTCAGAGATGGGGTGAGTAAGGGTTAGGTGTGTCCACAATGCAGGATTTTTGCAGTTATTCTGAGTGTTAGGATCATAGTTAGGGATGGGATGTGAGGGTTGAAGATGTCTGTTTTTCATTTCCTTGATAATAGGAAGTACCGATTTTACATAGGGTAAGGGATTAGGTTGGAATCAGGGATAGAGCTCAGGTTGGGGTGGAAGCAGAGGTGGAAGCAAGTGTGAGGATAAGGGTTGTGCTGAGAAGGAATACATATTGCTTCAGATAAGCAGTGCATAGTAGGATGGATTGGGGTCAGGAATAAAGTAGGGGAGCTGCTATTCTGAAATATAGAGCGATTACATGGCATCTCTGAGTCAAAAGGCGGGAGAAACCTGCAGGCCAGTGGTGGTGACTGTGAGTCCTCTGGAAGCATCTTTGCTGTTTGTGGCCCCAGAGGTGTCAGTTGACTGTGTGTACCCTGAACGCCTCCCTGCCTGAGCAGGAACAGAGTAAAGCCTTTATGATCAGGAAGGGTCAGGGCCGGCCATCTGGATCCCAGGCAAGGGAGGAGCTGGCTGGCTGCGGCCCCCTTGGCAGCCACATTCCGGAGGGACAGGTGAACCCACAGGGTGGAGTAGGAGGTGGCAGCTATGGAGAGGGGAGAAGGCAGGGTCCCCGGGCCTTACTCCAGAGGGCGGGAAGGAAAGCATGATGGGCTGGGCCCGGCGTCAGAGGGAACCCAGGCTACTGGGCAGAAGGAGGGCTCCGGGAGCTCCAGGCCAGGCCCTGATGGCCAACAAAAGGCGAGGGGCTCAACAGGATTCTGTCAGGGAAGGGGCCGCCCCTGTCTTCTCCATGCCAAGACGGCCTAAACTCCATCAAGAAGTTCCCGTGGGTGGAGTTCCCCCAGCCGGAGCCACCCACAGCAGGAGCAGGCTTCTCTTGCTACCACTCCCCAACCCTCCAGCCGTGGCCCTTACATTGTGTGTGCTCCAAAACCCACTGCGGATCTCATGGCAGCTTCGGGAAAATGCACCAGAACTGCTGATACAGAGGATTCTAGGAGTTTTGCTTTCTCAGAACCTCCCAGCTCCTCGCCCTACCCAGTCCCGGGTTAGGAGCCCCTGCTCCCCACATCTCTCAGCCTCCCACCTGGGTGTTTTCCCCCACCCCGGCAGGTTCTGAGTTGTGTGTCATACGTGCCAGTGGCCACAAGATGGCGAAAGAGGTCTTGGCAGGACCCCTTACCTCTTCGAGGGCTGTTTTTCCTGTTCAATGGGTGAAATTAGGGCTCAGGACCAACCAGTGCCCCCATATCTCTCACAGAAATGTGAGAAGGAATGAAGGCTGGAAACCACTTTCTGCTGCCACCTGGGATACTCCTCCCTTTACAGTCCTCTCCCCTCCCAGACACACAGTGTGACTGAGCATTTCCACAAATACCATGGATAGTATAGGCGCTGGGGATGTCGCTGTCTTTGGCTGTCCCCGTGTTTCTTGTACCTACCGCCTCCCTCCCCATGTGGTAGGGGGCCTGGAGGTTCAACTGCTCTTTTGACTTCAGCATAATTGACACCAACAACTAACAGTACTGTAGGCTTAGCTGAGGACTGGTGTCACATCTTAGTAGCTGTTTGACTTGGAGCTAGTTAGTTAACCTCCCTATGCTCAGGTTTCCTCATGTACTCAATGAGGATTGTCATAGTGTACCTATGTCATGAGGTTATTTTGAGGCTGAAATAAATGAATATTTCTAAAACACTTATGACAATGCCTGGTACATAACCAAGCACCCAATATATGTTAGCTATTCTAATTTGTCATCTTAGCCTGCAGAGTAAGGCCTCAGTCATTATCTGTTTTTCTTGGCATTTCCCATCTTGAGCTCCTAGGTTTCGACTATGGACTGTGTCTCTGGTGTCATCAACTATATCTGGCATTTGGTAACTGCTTTTTGGTCTGAGTTTTCTACAAAGTCTGAGTGTTGGTTTTATTACTATGCGCTGGTTGAGATAGGCCTTAACAATATATTTTTGGAATTGCAGTGTTCTCCGGGAACGTGGACAGTAGAAGCTCATTCCTCAATTCACATTCAAAAACTTTCCCCTCTGGCATAAATCTTTGATCCTGGGAGCACAGAATCAGATACCACATAGAAAATGCTGCCCAGGCAACACTAACTAAGCTTTCCCGAGGAAATCTTGTGCCCACTCAAGTATATGATGCTACTTGATAATGACTAGTGACAGGCCCCATGGTTTCCCAATGGCTCACCTGCCACAGAGAATTGTGCACCATATTCATGTTGCCCCGGAATTTCCTTCCTGTATCTGTCTTACATTTTCTTTATCTTTTCCAAAAATTGACATCTAAATCACATATGATAATGTTCACCCTTTTAGACTGCACGGTTTAGTGTTTTTTTTAGTATATTCACAAAGCTTTGCAACAATCACCATTATCTCATTCCAGAACGTTTTCATCACCTCAAAAGAAAACTTCATACCAATCAAACAGTCATTGCTCATTCCCGACTCCTACTCCCAGCCCCTGACAACCACTATTTTCTGTGTTTATGAATTTACCTATTCTGTATATTTCACTTAAATGGAATCATACAATACGTGGCATTTTTGTTTCTAAGCTCCTCCACTTACCATGATGTTTTCAAGGTCCACTTGTGTAATTGCATGTATAAATATTTTTTCTTCATTCCTTTTTATGGTTGATGAATGGATAAACAAAATGTAATATGTCATATCTGTCTTTTTGAGGTGTACGAATAGTTCGGGCAAATGTAACATTATAGGATTGAGATAACAAGTCCGTATACAATATGTCCCTTTTGTTTCAGGACCAGGACCACATGTTCTCCTAATCTTGCCATTTTCAGATCAGGAGCCTCCTTTTGTTTTCACACAGTTGTGATGTGGCGCTCAATTTCTCACCTTCACCCCAGTTGCTTAGCTTTGCCATTGGGAAGACATGGCAGGAACTTTCCTGGACTGTTTTCTCCTAGTCCTGGGATGACCTAGACACCTCAGAGTAAGTCACTTTGTTGGCCTACCTCCATCCCAGAGATGTGCCTTTATAAACAGAGAATGGACTCCTAAGGCCCTTGCTTGTGGGTCAATGTACCCACCGAATCCTGGGACAGATTCACCAAAGTGGCAGCCAGTCCTGTCCTTAGAGAACATTTCTGACCTTTTCTGCCCCCACACTATTACCACCCTCTTTTCCCCTCTCACCCCTCTGTAAATGTACATTGCTCTTATTTCTGGGATCGGGTGTCCTGCACAAGCATAAGATACTGGTAGAGACCACAAGATGGTGATAGAGAGCTTGCCTGGAAGTCTCCTCTTTGACTCCTGAGTTTGAGAGCAGCTATTTCATCTAACTCAATTGTCCTCACTCCACTATACATACAAAGCACCTACTATGTGATGGCCCTGTGCTAGGATCTCCCTCTGAGTGACAGAGTTCACAGAATGACTCAAACTACAAGACGTAAGATCTGAACTCTTCACAAATGAGCAGCTTCCACATCCCACAACCTCATTTTTTTCTCAAAAGGGACAAATTGAAGAAACGAAATCCCGGGCCGGGCACGGTGGCTCATGCCTGTAATCCCTGCACTTTATGAGGCTGAGGCGGGTGAATCTTTTGAGGTTAGGGGTTCAAGGCCAGCCTGGCCAACATGGTGAAACCCAGTCTCTACTACAAATTCAAAAAAATTAACCGGGTGTAGTGGTGGGCGCCTGTAATCCCAGCTACTGGGAGGCTGAGGCAGGAGAATCACTTGAACCCAGGAGGCAGAGGTTGCAGTGAGCCGAGATCGCACCACTGCACTCCAGCTTGGGTGAATGAGTGAGACTCCATCAAAAACAAAACAAAACAAAACAACCCTTAAAAAGAACGTGTCCCTTAACACATTCCATCATGACCACATCCTCTCCACATCCCATTATACCTAATTAGCTTTCCTGAAGTGGACTTGCAGCTCTACACATGCTCATGCACAATTGTGGAGCATGAGCTTCCCCATGGGCTCAAGATAGGTTCTCGTGTGGCTCAAATATTTTATATTGCAATATTTTCAAGGGCAGGGACAATGCATTTGTCATATTTTACTTATATATTCTGTCAATATTTTTGAGTGTCTCCAACTTGCCAAGCATAGCGCTAATTTATGTTTTAACAATGGTGAGGTAAACAGCATCCTCACCCACATGGAGTTTATTTTGTTTCCATCTGGATAGGCACAGTGCCCAGTACAAATTAGAAGTTTAGTCAATGTTTGCATGACTGTTTGTTTATGTGAAAGATGGTAATTGTCAAGATGCGACATTCACATTTTCAAGTTGTGACAATGATTTTAATTCTGGCCCATTCCATTAAGTTGTCTGAGTGAAAAATGCATTAATAACACTTTCATTTAGCTTAAACAGCTCAACTAAAGGACATACGTAATAGATTTAAATGTTAGTAAATCCCGCTAAAAGGATTACAAAGGGTAATTTCAATAGCTTCTGATCTATTGTTACTGAGGGAGGTGAAGGATCTTTAATGTTAAAAGTAAGGACTTTTGCAATGCTTAGTACTATTCTCTTTAACTATTGGAGACCCAGTACATTTGTATATATTAGCCAGTACAACTCAATTTTTCTTTACATTAAATGGCACGTTTAATCTTATTTTCTGTTGGAATGTATCTACTTTGATAAAACGTAATTTTGGGCCTATAAAATTCTGCCTAAGCCTGATTATCTGCCTAAAGAATTCCATAGATATAGGTGTTTTACCTAGCTTGTGGGACAGAAGATTGAGAAAATTTGAAATTGTTTCCAATATGTCTCTTAATGTCATAGAGAGACCACCAGACGAGCCAAATATACACTTAGGTAAAGCGTAGGGTTTTGTGTACAAATATTTGTATTCAAGCCTTGCTAAGAATAAATATCTTACCAAAACATAGAAAGGACAAAAGAAGATAACTCTTGGGAGAGTGTTTTGTAGAATGGCAGAACTTAGACCTAAGTCTAAGATTGTACCAGATTAATCAACTAATTAATTTATCCAACATTTATCAGATTCCATCTTTGCATTAGATCCTGTGCTCTGTGCTAGGCACACAGAAATGATATCAACATATTCAACTCCAGCAATTCAGTCTACTGAAGAGGCACACATATGAACTAAGAAGGGACGCAAACATGGTTAGTGCTCTGATAGAAGACCATAGAGAAGACAGCATGCCCGACCAGGCTGACTAGTGTAATGGAGAGGCAAGAGAAGGTGATTAGGAAGAACATAGATGTTCATTTAAATATAGATAGTCCTCCATTTATGATGATTTCACTTAAGATTTTTTGACGTTGTGGTGATGCAAAAGTGATACGTAATTAGTGAATTCAGTGGAAACCGTACTTTGAATTTTGACCTTTGTCCGGGCTAGCGATATGCAGTACCAGATTCTTGCCCTGCTGGGCAGAGCAGCAAGCTGTGGCTCTCAAGCAGCAATGTGACCATGAGGATGCACAACTCATACCCCTATATGAAATCTTTAACATTTTATTATAAAACAGGCTTTGTGTTAGATGATTTTTGCCAATGCTACATTAATGTCAATGTTTTGGGCATGCTACGGAGTTTGGTAGGTTAGATGTATTCAATGCATTTTGATTTCTGATATTTTCAACTTACAATGATAAGTCCAGGAGCATCTGCACCAGAATACCTATGTGTCCTCGGCACCTCAGCTTCCTTATCTGTGAAATGCAGATAGTAATGGTACCAAATTTACGGGGTTGTGGTGACAACTAAGTAAGCACATTCCACGCAAAGCCCTCAGGACAGTACCTGGCACAGAATAAGGACTACTGTATAAGTGTTAGCTGTATTTGTTTCATATTTTATATATTTAGCAGCAATGTTGGGTACAGCTTCACAGAGGATATGACCCATGAGCTCCATTTTGAGTGATGTGTAACTTTTTTTTTTTTTTTTTTTTGAGATGGACTTTCTCTCTTGTTGCCCAGGCTGGAATGCAACGTTGCGATCTCGGCTCACTGCAACCTCTGCCTCCTGGGCTCAAGCAATTCTCCTGCTTCAGCCTCCCCCAGTAGCTGGGATTACAGGCATGTGCCATCACGCCTGGCTAACTTTGTATTTTTAATAGAGACTGGGTTTCATCATGTTGGTCAGACTAGTCTTGAACTCCTGATTTTAGGTGATCTGCCCAACTTGGCCTCCCAAAGTTCTGGGTTTATAGGCGTGAGCTACCCCACCTGGCTGCATTTTTTTTTTTTAACCAAGTGAACATAGGGAACAACGAGGATGCTGTGAGCAGAGATGAGTGAATTTGGTATCATGAGAAGATGTATAGAAGGAGACATATAACATCCTGCAGGTAGATCACTGAAGCTGTAGAGAGCCACACAAGGAGGAAAACCCCAAGAGGAATGGTTGTAGAGATGTAGAAGCTGCATCGCAGAAGCCATTGTGCATCATATTTCAGTGCTTAAACTTTTCTGGGTAGGTGATGGAGGTAGATATAAAAGTAGAAGGGAGAGGGATGCATCTAGCAACAATCTTCAGGCTTGTGACCTATGGAAATATAGTATGGTGTTGATGATCAAGAGACATAGTGTGTCTTTGCCCGACTTCTTTAGAAAACAGAGGTTGAAGCAAAGCTTTGTGTTAGGGGTTTATTGAGGGCTGCAATTACAGAGCAGTTAGAGTGGACAGAAAAAGGTAATGTGGCAAGGAATAAGGGATAGAAAATATAAAGTAGCACTTTACAGAGATTTCTACATCATGAGAAAACATAGTTGGTTGCTCTGTCACCTTGGATATGTCTAGATAAGCACTGTGAAACCACCATACCTTGGTTCAGCTGATTAACTCCCTTGAACTCCCAGATTGTTTTACCTCACCCTTTCCAGTAATCCATGGAAAGTCACATCCTGCAGCGTATGGAATGGCACTTCATCTGAGGCCGGAAGAAGTGGAAAAGCCAGATCTTGTGCTGAAGCTGCATAAAGAAGGATCTGCTGGAGGGAGTTTGGATCTCAGCCCAGGAGAGGCCATGAGCGTTGTTGATATTTGGAGACAAAGTGATAGTGGTGACAGCCAGACATCTCTTTTGAGCAAGCAACCAAGAATCTGGCAGGCCAAGGACTCCTCTTGTGTAAACAGAATAGGGGTATAAATTCAGGCTGATGCAGTCTACCCCTTGATACTATAATTTGGAGCCATCATTTTATAAGAACAACATGTCCTATTTCTTTTCTTGGATGAAGAAGCAATCCTTCAAATTAGTGGCCAGTTACACTCTCCTAAAAAGGCTTATTGAATGAGGGTTATTATGCCAACATAAAGTTGCTGTTACTATATCGTGTCCCAGAACCATATTGTTTTTATATTTATATTTATATTTATTTTTATTTTTAAAAATTCACTTTAAGTTCTGGGATACATGTGCAGAATGTGTAAGTTTGTTACATAGGTATACATGTGCCATGGTGGTTTGCTGCACCCTTCAACCCATCATCTAGGTTTTAAGCCCCACATGCATTAGGTATTTGTCCTAACGCTCTCCCTCCCCTTGCCCCCCACCCCCCGGCAGGCCCCAGTGTGTGGTGTTCCCCTCCCTGTGTCCATGTATTCTTACTGCAGAACCATAGTTTACATTACTCATCTCCCTCTACAACCACCATTTTTATGGCTTTCCTCACAATTAGCTAACACCTTGGCTAATTTAGGTTACTTGTCTAGTGGGATCATCCCAGAACGGTTTAAGCATTCAGTTGCCTTTCTCTTTTTGAGCCATGGTTGGTGCAATTGGATGTTTACAGTTATCACCGAAAATAGATGCACTAAGAAATGCTTCAGTGGATCCCCTGAGTTTCAAACATAATCCTCCCTATCTCTGTGTATTGTAGCAACTTTAACTGCTGACAGAAATGAGGGTGAGTACCTCTGTAAGTATAGGAATTTTTCTTTGCTTGTTATTCCACTGGCATCAGGAGCTCAAAGTTGCAAGATGGTGATAGAGGCTTCTGGTTCACTGAAGCATTTACTATGTCATCAGGTGGAAGTGGACCTCCTACTCTTCGTTTGTTTGTTTGTTTGAGACGTAGTCTTGCTCTTTTGCCCAGGCGGGTTATCTGCCCGCCTCAGCCTCCAAAAGTGCTGGGATTACAGGTGTGAGCCACTGTGCCAGGCCTGGACCTCCCACTCTTAAAACCAGTATCTCAAATCCACCATAGCCTATGTCTGCAGGAATGAGGAAGCCCAAATTCCACAAGTGAGTCACTGCAGTGACAATCATTGGGGTTTTATGGACCTCAATATTTTAGCTATGCAGGAAAAACAGCATATATTGGCTACAGTTTTGGTTATTATACTACATCACAAGATATTGTGACTGAGCTGGTACCTTAACTAAGATTTCAACACATCAGTCCACCATTCTTTTAAGCTTGCTGATTCTGAGTGATAAGGTAAGTCCAGGAATTCTCTTGTTCATGAGCCCATTGTTGCATCTCCTTTGCAATATAATGGGCCTTTTGGTACAGTACATTATTGTGTACAATTTAATGTCAATAAGATCAGGCATTTTCTAAGCCCTCGTATTGTGGGGATGATGTGGGTTTTGCAGACAAAGAAGGCAAACACGTATCTCAGTATATATCAATTCAGATAAAGATGAGTTGCTGCTCTTCCAAAATTGAAAGGAGTCTGATATAACTGAAATTCTAGCAGGTGTCTGGCAAGTAATGTTTCCATATTGGAGATGTATTGTCTGTCTCCACTGCTGGAGGATTGGGACATTCAGCAGTTGCAGAAGGATTAACCTTGTTGAAAAAGAATCCATGTTTTTGGGGTCAGATACAGTTAGGATCCTTTTTGCCATGAGCACGTTGTGCGTGTGCTGGGGTAGCTGAGCAAAGACACTGGCTGAGATGCACTGAATGAGTCTCTCGTCCACCTCACTGTTAAGGTGCGTGTCTCTGCAATGAATGTTATCTTGTGATTATTAACTTGAGACATAAATATCTGTGGATTTTGTGTCTATTGTCATAGTCCATCCATATATCTCTTTCTTATATGCACTCTTCCAGTTTTGGCCAGTTGAGAAGGGTTGTAATGTGCCAGAGTAGTCCATTTCTGGCCAGTGTCAACATACTGTGCTGATCTGTCTGTAAGTCAAGCCCGTGTGACTTCCTCCTCTGTCAGTTGGTTATAGAAATCTCTCCCAATCCATCTCATGAGGCTATTAGTGTGAGTTGAAGAACAGGAGTTAATGCAATAAAGTTAGGTGACGTGGGCATCTGGACTACCTATTCATGTAGCTGATTCATACCTTCTGGGCCTTCCTGAGTCCAGTCCCAAATGTATTACTTCATTGTACAGTGGATTAAATTATAGATGCTATGACTGCCAAACTTATGACATGATAGATTTGATAAACCCCAGGCCATGATGGTCATCTCAGTTTGTAAAGTCCCTTGGTATCTTGTGGTCAAGTGTCTAATCTTGACTAGGAGATATATATCTATATCTCTATATATCTCTATATATCTATATCTATATCTATCTCTCTATATTTTGAGATGGAGTCTTGCTCTGTCACCCAAGCTGGAGTGCAGTGGTGCGATCTCGGCTCACTGCAACCTCCACCTCCCGGGTTCAAGTGATTCTCCTGCCTCAGCCTCCTGAGTAGCTGGGAGTAGGATATATTAACAAAGCAGAAAATGTCTGCAAACAGAATAATTCCCTACCAAGGAGGGCATGTTCTTTCTCCAAAGTCCTGGAGGTCTGTCTTGTGACTTTCTTTTAGAGGCCAAATATTTGTTCCTCTCTGTTGGTCATGAGAGTGATAAGAAGCAACAACTTGTTCCTTACTTTAGAAAAATGTCACAGTACCATCCAAGACCATCCTGCCAAAACATCACCAATATGACAGACCCATGGACCTTTATGGGGTTTATTTACCTCCTTTTTGGCATACAAGCAAATCCCTAAAAATTTCAACAATACAGCAGATCCACAAATACAGAATTTATTGGTATACATGTATCTTACTCAGGTATCTAGGAAATTTGTCACTTCTAGCTCAACAGGTTCAATTAATGTGAAATGGATCAGAATGATATTCTGAGGAATTTCAAAATATTCAACTTCCTGATGGATATATTATGTCAAATAACAAAGAGTTAACATAGCATTCAGGCAAGAGGATGTATATACTCTGCTATCTCTGACATGCAAAAGTGAATGGCTTTCAATGTTTCCTGCTGATGTGCATCAAGAAGAAAGTATTCTGCCAAATCAATAGCATTATATTAAGTGCCTACAATTTTGTTGAGCTGCTTTCATCTTTCATAAAAACACTACATCCAGAATAGCAACTTCAATCAGGACTTCAATTTGTTAAGTTTACAGTAGTCCACTCTCATGAGGCATGAACTACCTGATTTTGTAGAGGTCAAACTGGGGCACTCAGAAAGATGTAATCGGGTCCACTAGCCTTACATCTTTTAAATTTTTGGTGGTGAGACTAAGTTCTGCAGTGCCTCTAGCAATGTGATATTTCTCCTGATTTAGATTTCTGGAGGTTTGGGGAGCTTTCATGTGATTCTTCCTATTATAATGGTCCTTAATTCACAGGTCAGAAAAATAATGGGAGAAGACTTCCAGCATTTGAGAATATGCATTTCAGTTACACACTCAAAGACCAGAGAAAGAGCCACAGTGCAGATGTGTGAAGCCATTTGACCCCTTATGAGATGGGCTTGAGCCAAAACTCCATTTCTTGCCTGGATTCCATGATCCTCCACACTAATCAAAGGAAAATGTATTTCAGATTCTCTGTGATAGTGTCAGTTCAAATCTTATATATAATATTTCTAGGCCGGGTGTGGTAGCTCACTCCTGTAATCCCACCACTTTGGGAGACTGAGATGGGTGGATTGCTTGAGTTCAGGGGTTTGAGACCAGCCCGGGCAACATGGTGAAACCTCATCTCTACAAAAAATACAAAAATTAGCTAGGCATAATGGTGTGCACCTATAGTCCCAGGTACTCAAGGCTGAGGAGGGAGGATCTTTTGATCCTGGGAGGCAGAGTTTGCAGTGAGCTGAGATAGCGCTGCTGCATTCCAGCCTGGACAATGAAGCTAGACCTTGTCTCAAAAAAAATGTGTATATATTTCTAAAGAAGTCTGAATATTCCCTTTTCCACAGCATACAGTTACCTTGGAAAATGGCTGAAGCCCTCATTGGGGGAAACATCAAAGGAATATTCACTGTTTATACTTGAAGTAACCCAACATCAACTTGAATCAATGGATTTTAGGTCTGTGAACTGATTCAGATCTAGAAACTGCATGAAGAAGAGCAATTTTGCCTGTGGCATCTGACATCAACCTTCTGATCACCAACAGCTAGTTTTTATCATAATAAAATTGAACGATAGCTAGTTGACTACCCATCTATCTTACCCCTGAGAATACCATGGCCTCTTTTCAATTGCCACAGATTCCTGGACAGTAAGACATTGTGATTTCTATGCCAGCCTTGCTGCACATCATATTAATTATGGTTAATGGCTCAGTGTTGCCATGTGACCCCTGTAATTCCAGAATCACATCATCCACATTGATATTATACAGCCCAGTTCCATGGCAAAATAGAGCATTGACCCGAATCTACAGGCAGCAGCCACTGCTGAGCCTCTCAAAGATACTAGTGTTTCCATCACTAGCACGGTACTTAATAGAGTGTCTTTCATTGCTCCTCGTGTACATGGATGTACAATCAGTTGATGGGTTTTCAAGTCTTGCACTGTAATTCAATGCTAATCCCTTGAACTTACTTTTTTGTACTATATCAAGACAGTTTGGGTATCTCTACCTGGGTTACTGTAGGCTATCTGCCTGACCAGGCTTCACGGAGCCATCCCAAGCAAATATTAGCACTGGCTCTAGGTAGCCTCGCCAGAACATTAAATTTCAGTTAAGTATGCTAAATGAATGTGATAACTTTATGCAACTTGTGATCCGTGATTTTCTTTTAGTGTAAAGGAGCAATTGATTATTAGGACAACTGATTAACTCTGGTTAAGGGAATAGATTCACTAAAAACATTGTATTAATGTTAATATTCTCATTTTGTTAATTGTATTATAATTGTGTAAGAGAATGACTTTGATTTTAGGAAATACACACTGAAGTATTTAGGGTTAAAGGGTATTATGTCTCCAACTTAATCTCAGGCAGTTAAGAAAAATTAATGTGTGTGTGTGTGTGTGTATGTGTAGGGAAAGAAAGAGGGAGGAAAGGAGGAAGAGAGAGGAAATGAGAGAGGAAGAGAGGGGTAAATGATAAAGCAATGTGGTAAAAACATTAACATTGCAACATATTGGGAATCTGGAGTTTCCAGATTCATGTTAAGTGTGAAATTACATTAAAGTAAAAGTTAAAAAATATTCCTATTCCTAGGTAAATTCCCCAATGGCAATGAATTCTTATATCTGGGCTTACATTCTGCCATCTCCTGATGTTAACACTTCACTGTCACTCATATTGTCCTGGTTTCTGCTCGTACATATTCACTAGATATTATAATTCTTTGATATTTAATGTATTGCTTTCTGAACCAGGGTTTACATTAGGCTGAATCACATCGAAATTATTCTGTCTTGAGGGGTTCATTTTTAAGCCCTACAAATTAAAATCTAAATATCCATGACCTCAAACCCTCAAACCAATTTCCAGAAGAAATGTGTGAATTAAATGTACTACTCAAAGAGCTTATAAATTTTCATTCACTTGTCCATATAGGGTCTCCTTTTTCAGAGTCATTATGAATTTCAACCCTGCATTTTCTATACCAGCCAGTGCCATTTTGACATCAGGCATTGGTCTATACAAGGATGAACATATATAATCTTCAGAAGGATCTTGAGTTGAATTTTCTGGTCCTTGGATCTTTCTGGTTAGCACTACTAACCAGTGTAAATCATGGAGTACAAGATGCAAGCTGGTTCTTCTGACACATCCCTTAAAACTAGGCCTGCTGGAAACTCTAAAACCAATCCTACATCCTTTCTAAGTGAGACAAGTTACAAAACCTATTACTTCCCACTTCCAGCTCTTCATTTCTTTATCTATACTCCCAACTTCTTATAATCACTTTTCCCCAAGCCCATCAATTTCCCACACATTTTCATTCCATCTGAATAATCAGAGACACTGAACTGGAGTATTTATTTCATATGTGTTTCTTGCCACCTTCAAGACCCACTGGAGAAAGAACTAAAGCTTTCGTCTGAGGTATGTATTGTGTCATACTGCAATTTTACATCTGATTAGGAATCTCAATCTATGTCTTGCTAAAATATACCTATTGATTGTCTGGGCACAGTGGCTCACACCTGTAATCACAGCATTTTGTGAGGCCAAGGCCGGCAGATCACTTGAGGTCAGGAGTTTGAGAACAGGTTGGCAACACGGCGAAACCCCATCTCTATTAAAAATATAAAAATTAGCTGGGTGTGGTGGTGTGTGCTTGTAATCCCAGCTACTTGGGGGGCTGAGGCAGGAGAATTGCTTGAACCTGGGAGGCAGAGGATGCAGTGAGCCGAGATTGTGCCACCGTACTCTAGCCTGGTGCAGAGCGAGACTAAGTCTCAAAAAAGAAAAGAATATGTGTGTGTGTGTGTGTGTGTATAACTATTTATTTAAAGAAATAATTCAACTTATTTTTATTTCAATTCTCCATTTGTTCTCATTGGTTTCAAAGAACTTATTTGTTTCTGCCTTAATTTTGTTATTTACCCAGTAGTCATTCTGGAGCAGGTTATTCATTTTTTATGTAATTGTGCAGTTTTGAGTGAGTTTCTTAATCTTGAGTTCTAATTTGATTGCACCATGGTCTGAGAGACTGTTTGATATGATTTCTCTTCTTTTGCATTTGCTGAGGAGTGTTTTACTTCCAATTATGTGGCCAATTTTAGAATGAGTGCGATGTGGTGCTGAGAAGAATGTGTACTCTGTTGATTTGGGGTGGAGAGTTGTGTAGAAGTCTATTAGTTCTGCTTGGTCCAGAGCTGAGTTCAAGTCCTGACTATCCTTGTTAATTTTCTGTCTCATTGATTTGTCTAATATTGACAGTGGGTTGTTAAAGTTTCCTACTATTATTGTGTGGGAGTCTAAGTCTCTTTGTAGGTCTCTAAGAACTTGCTTTGTGAGTCTAGGTGCTCCTGTATTGGGTGCATATATATTTAGGATAGTTAATTTTTCTTGTTGCATTGATCCCTTTACCATTATGTAATGTCTTTCTTTGTCTTTTCTTATCTTTGTTCTTTTAAAGTCTGTTTTATCAGAGACTAGGATTGCAACCCCACCTTTTTTCTGCTTTCCATCTCCTTGGTAAATATTCCTCCATCCTTTTATTTTGAGCCTATGTGTGTCTTTGCATGTGAGATGAGGCTCCTGAATACAGCACACCAATGGGTGTTGACTCTTTGTCCAGTTTGCCAGTCTGTGTCTTTTAATTGGGGCATTTAGCCCATTTACATTTAAGATTAATATGGTTTTGTGTGAATTTGAGCCTGTCATTGGGATGCTAGCTGGTTATTTTGCCCGTTAGTTGATGCAGTTTCTTCATAGTGTCGATGGTCTTTACAATTTGGTATGTTTTTGCAGTGGCTGGTACTGCTTTTTCCTTTCCATATTTAGAGCTTCCTTTAGGAGCTCTTGTAAGGCAGGCCTGGTGGTGATAAAATCTCTCAGCATTTGCTTGTCTGTAAAAGATTTTATTTCTCCTTCACTTTTCAAACTTAATTTGACTGGATATGAAACTTTGGGTTGAAAATTCTTTAAGAATGTTAAATATTGGCTCCCACTCTCTTCTGGCTTGTACGGTTTCTGCAGAGAGATCTGCTGTTAGTCTGATGGGCTTCCCTTTGTGGGTAACCCGGCCTTTCTCTCTGGCTGCCCTTAACATTTTTTCCTTCATTTCAATCTTGGTGAATCGTCTTAGTGGTATTTTCTGTATTTCCTGAATTTACTTCTTATAGTCCTGGAGGCTGAGAAATTCAAGGTTGAGGGGCTCAGATCTGGTTAGGGCCTTATTGCTGCATCATCACATGATGGAAAGCAGAAGAACAAGGGAGTAAGAAATCACTCTCAAAAGCCCTCTTTTTAAAGGCATTAAGCCCATACATGTGGGTGGAGTTTTCATGGCCTAATCACATCTTAAAAGCCCCCACTCTCAATACTGTTACAATGGCAACTAAATTTCAACATGAGTTTTGGAGGGGGCTTTGAAATCATAGCAGTCTATTAGGTCTGTTTGGTCTAAAATACAGTTTAAGTCCAATGTTTCCTCATTGGTTTTCTGTCCCTGGTTGAGTTTGGCCAATGGAAGCCATGGGGAGAATGTTGGGAGGTGGGGAAAAATTAAAGCCAGAGTATTTATTCTTCTGGCTTCTTCCCTGAAGAGTCATCATTGTTGACTTTATTTTGCCTGGTGACTGTCATGGCTCCTGTTATGTTATCTACATTTTTGCTATCTTCGCTGGATTCCAGTGACTACCCCCCAACCCTTCCAAAGTAGGCATGGTAATGGCTCTTCCCTGTTGTCAGTAACAGAATACTTACTTAGAAATTCTTCCCACACTCTCATTAATTATCTTTAAAGTCTTTTTATTAAACTGTTATCACATTACCCAGTCTATGTGTGATATCTGTTTTCCTCAAGGATAATAATAATAAATAATACACCAAGGCAAAGTGTAGTCTTTACCAGTGTATGTGTCATGAAAAAGTGGAACATAGCCCTAGACTGAATTAAAACAGAGAGTCCAGTGAAACAATCATGCAGGAACCCTTGGGGATCATAAGAGGGTATAGTAGGTCTTTGGTTCTCAGTAGACTTTCTTTACCCTCCTGGTGTGTAGATAATACATTTCTACATACTTGAACATATTGCATTAGGTGCAGACCACTCAGAATTTCTGTGCATAATAAAGGCCATATACAACAGAGTCACACTTAGTAACATACGGAATGGGGAAAAACTGAAAGTCTTTCCTTTAAGATCTGGAACATGACAAGGATGCCCACTTTTACCACTGTTATTCAACATAGTACTGGAAGTCCTAGCTAGAGCAACCAGACAAGAGAAAGAAATAAAGGGCATCCAAATTGGAATGGAAGAAGTGAAATTATCCTTGTTTGCAGATGATATAATCTTATATTTGGAAAAACCTAAAGACTCCACAAAAAGAATTAGAACTGATAAATTTAGTAAAGTTGTAGGATACAAAATCAACATATAAAAATCAGTAGCATTTGTATATGCCAACATTGGGAAATCTGAGAAATAAAAAAGTAATCTGATTTACTATAGCCACACATAAAATTAAATACCTAGGAATTAACAAAATAAGTAAAAGATCTCTATAATGAAAATTGTGAAACACTGATGAAAGAAATTGAAGTGGACACCAAAAAATGGAAAGATATTCCATGATCATGGATAGGAAGAATCAATGTCATTAAAATATCTATACTACCCAAAGCAATCTATAGATTCAATGTAATCCTTATCAAAATACCAATGACATTCTTCACAAAAATAGAATAAACGATCCTAAAATGTATATGGAACCACAAATAACCCAGGATCACCAAAACTATCCTGAGTAAATAAAACTAAACCTGGAGGAATCACATTACCTGACTTCAAATTATACTACAGAGCTGTAGTACCCCAAACAGCATGGTATTGGTATAAAAACAGACACATAGACTAATGGAACAAAGCAGAGAATGTGGAAACAAATCCACACAGCCACCTTGAACTCATTTTTGACAAAGCCACCAAAAATATGCACTGGGGAAGAGACAGTCTCTTTGATACAATAGTGCTTGGAAAACTGGATATCTTTACGCAAAAGAAGAAAACTATACCCCTATCTCTCACCACATACAAAAATCAAATCAAAATGGATTAAAGACTTAAATTTAAGACCTCAAACTATGAAATTACTACAAGAAAACTTTGGCCAAACTTCCCAGGACATTGGTCTCGGCAACAATTTCTTGAGCAATACCTCACAAACACAGGGAACCGAAACAAAAATGGACAAATGAGATCACATCAAGTTAAAAGGCTTCTGCACAGCAATGGAAACAATCAACAACATGAAGAGATAACCCACAACATGGGAGAAGATATTTGTAAACTACCCATCTGACAAGGGATTAACAACCAGAACATATAAGGAGCTCAAACAATTCTATAGGAAAAAATCTAATAATCCTTTCAAAAAATGGGCAAAATATTTGAATAGACATTTCTTAAAAGAAGGCATATAATAAGCAAACAGGTATATGAAAAGGTGCTCAATATAATTGATCATCAGAGAAATGCAAATCAAAACTTCAAGGAGATATCATCTCACTCCAGTTAAAATGACTTAAGTCCAAAAGACAGGGAATAACAAATGCTGGTGAGGATGTGGAGAAAAGGGAACCCTCAAACCCTGTTGGTAGGAATGTAAGTTAATACAACTACTATGGAGATCCGTTTGGAGGTTTCTTAAATAACTAAAAATAGGGCTACTATATGATCCAGCAATCCCACTACTGAGTATGTACCCAAAGGAACAGATGTCAGTATATCAAAGAGATACCTGCCTTTCTGTGTGTGTTGCAACTCTGTTCACAATATGTAAGATTTGGAAACAACCTAAGTTTCCATCAACAGATAACTGGATAAAGAAAATGTGGTACATATACACAATATAGTACTATTCAGCCATAAAAAACAATGAGATCCTGTCATTTGCAACAACATGGATAGAATTGGAGATCATTATGTTAAGTGAAATAAGCCAGGCATAGAAAGACAAACATCACATGTTCTTACTTACTTGTGGAATCTAAAAATCACAATTCGTCTCTTGTTCATAGAGAGTAGAAGGATGGTTACCAGAGGCTGGGAAGGGCAATAGGGGGCTAGGGTGGGGGGTAGGTGGGAATGGTTAATGGGTAAAAAAATAGTTAGAAAGAATGGATAAGATCTACTATTTAATAGCACAACAGGGTGACTAAATAGTTAATTGTACATTTAAAAATAACTAAAAGAGTGTAATTGGATTGTTTATAACAGAAAGGATAGATGCTTGACGGAATGGATACCCCACTTGCCATGATGTGATTATTATGTATTGCAAGCCTGTATGAAAATGTCTCACACATCCCATAAATATATACACCCACTATGTACCCACAAAAATTAAAAATAAAATATAATAAATAATCTCTGATTACATTTTCATATGTAGTGTCTGCAGACAGTGTATCTTTCTATAGCACTTTGTAGCTTAATCCCAAGGATATTTACATATGATAGGGGCAAGCACAACATAACAATGCACAATTCTGTGAATTCCTTTGTTATAATATGTTTCAGTTTTGAAAGTATGAACGGCCCCTTGGGTCAGATAATTGTATGCTTGGATGATGGAGAAAAACATCCATCAATTCTCCAGGCCTATTATTTCAATTTAAAAAGTTAGATAGCTGGGCAGTGAGGCTAAGAAAGTTTGTGATAACTCTCTGTCAGTTGGTAGTAGTGTGGGAAGTTGAAAAAGCTCAGGGTGACCTTTGATGGTAGGCTGGGGAGAAGCAGGTCCATCTAAGACTTATCTTGCATGACTTTTACTTGGGTCACTTTCACCTGTGTCATTTGTTGTGGAAAAACCATGTGCCAGAGGGACTTGGCCTCCAGCTTCTCAAAATGCACATTTTTTTCCTGGTTTCCATGGAGATGGCTGCAGTGAGGCCAGCTCAAGTCTTGTACATGGCTGTGCCCAGAGAATGTATTAGAATTGTGTTTGTGACCAATTGTTCTTTGGTGCTAGAATACCTAGAGGAATGGAAAAGGCCAAAGGGCTTGCCTTGGTCTTTGAAATGGCCAAGCCTCTTCTGAATTGAAGTAGAACACTAATCAGAATACAAAAACAAAGCAGGAAGATTGAAAACTGGAAAGAAGGGTAAATTTTATCATAAAATGGAAAAACTGAGCAGCAGAGAAGCCACATGCTATGAGTAGCAGTGTGAGCAATAAAATTCTTATAGGCTTAGTCAGCAATGGGTCACTTTTGTGATATTTCTGAGGTCAGAGATACCTGCTGCCCACTGCAGAAAGGGACATTTAGGATATCTTGTTTCTGGAACATGCTTATGTTCCATATTCAAGATGAGAAGCCTTGAAGCAAGCATCACAGGATGTACCCTCAAGTGTCAATCAGGTAATCAGGATGGAAGCACCTCTGAAACTCCACCTACCGGGAGAAAAGACCCAACCCACAGGGAGTTTGGAATGATAGAGAAATTATTATGAGAACTCTGTGGCTTGTAATCCACTGATACTCCCAGAATTATATTATGTTTCATGTCTTTTTTTTTTCTGCACTGATCTTCAGTAAAACATTTACAGTAGTAAGATCCTGTATTCAAGAAAGGGGAAAACTGAAGCATCTATAGCCACACTTGGAGGGAAGGCAGTAGAACTCTAAGCGTGAAAATAGAAGACAGAAGCAGAGAGAGAGAGAGAGAGAGACAGAGAGAGAGAGACAGAGAGAGAGAGAACATGAGAAAGCAGACTGAGATTCCTAGAGTCTTTCACCAACGAAGGAAATGCAGCCTGACCCTGGGAGGAGGCAGTTGAGCAGAAAAAGACCTCACGAGAGCACCACAAGAGTTAATTAATAGAAACATGAGACCAAGCTACTACAAGAGATATACAAGTCAAGCAAAGAGAACAAAGCTAGAGGCATCACCTTACCTGACTGCAAGCTATGCTATAGGGCTACAGTAACCAGAACAACATGGTACTCGTACAAAAACTGGCACAGAGACCAATGGAACAGAATAGAAATCCCAGAAATAAGGCCACACACCTACAACACTCTGATCTTCAACAAAGCTGACAAAAGCAAGCAATGGGGAAAGGACTCCCTATTCAATAAATGGGACTGGGATAACTGGTTAGCCTTAAGCAGGAGATTGAAACTGGACCCTTTCTGTACACCACATACAAAAAACAACTCAAGATGGGCTGGCCGTGGTGGTTCACGCCTATAATCCCACCACTTTGGGAGGCCAAGGTGGGCGGATCACCTGAGGTCAGGAGTTCGAGACCAGCCTGGCCAACATGGTGACACCTTGTCGCTACTAAAAAAAAAAAAAAAGCCAGGCATGGTGGCAGGCGCCTATGTCCCAGCTACTCGGGAGGTTGAGGCAGGAGAATTGCTTGAACCCAGGAGGTGGAGTTTACAGTGAGCTGAGATTGCACTACTGCACTCCATCCTGAGCAACAAGAGTGAGACTCCATCTCAAAAAACAAAAACAAAAACAAACAAACAAAACCCAAAAAAACTCAAGAGAGAATAGACTTACATATAAAACCCAAAAGTATAAAACCCTGGAAGACAACCTAGGCAATGCAATTCTGGAATAGGACCAGGCAAAGATTTCATGACAGAGACACCAAAAGCAATTGCGACAAAAGCAAATGTTGTCATATTGAATCTAATGGAACGAAAGAGTTTCTACATAGCAAAATAAACTACGAGTAGAGCAAACAAACAACCTACAGAATGGGAGAATATATTTGCAAACTATGCATCTGACAAAGGTTTAAAGTTCAAAATCTATAAGGAACTTAAACAAATTTACAAAAAACCCAACCCCATTAAAAAGTGGTCAAAGGACATGAACAGACACTTTTCAAAAGAAGACATACATGTGGCCAGCAAGCATATGAAAAAATGTTCAACATTACGAATCATTAGGGAAATGCAAATCAAAATCACAATGAGATACCATTTCACACCAGTCAGAATGGCATTAATAAAAAGTAGAAAAATAACAGATGCTGGCATGGTTGCAGAGAAAAAGGAATGCTTATATGTGATTGATGGGAAGGTAAATTGGTTCAATCATTGTGGAAAGCAGTGTGATGATTCCTCAAAGAACTAAAACCAGAACTACCATTAGATCCAGCAATCCCATCACTGGGTATATACCCAAAGGAATATAAATCATTCTACCATAAAGACACATACATGCGAATGTTCACTGCAGCACTATTCACAATAGCAAAGACATGGACTTAACCTAAATGCCCATCAATGGTAGACTTGATAAAGAAAATGTGGTACATAGACACCATGGAATACAATGCAGCCATAAAAGAGAATGAGATAATGTCCTTTGTAGGATCATGGATGGAGCTGGAGGCCATTATTCTTAGCAAACGAACTCAGGAAGAGAAAACCAAATACTGCATGTTCTCACTTAGTAAGTGGGAGCTAGATAATGAGAATCAACAGACACAAAGAAGGGAACAACAGACACTGGGATCTACTTGAGGGAGGAGGGTGGCAAGAGGGAGAGGATCAGGAAAAATAACTATCGAGTACTCTATTTAGTACATGTGTGACGAAATGGTCTGTACATCAAGCCTCTGTAACACAAGTTTGCCAGTATTAACAAACTTGCACATGTATCCCTGAACCTGAAATAAAGTTTTAAAAAAAAAGGCATAGAAGTCATTCAGGAACTAATTTTTATGAATGCAAACTGAAAAGGCGTGCCTTTTCGGATGGCCCAGGGTGATTTGATGTGCTCAGAAGCATCTTCTACTTCTATTTTTTTTTTTTTTTTTTTTGGCGGGGGGAAATGAATGGGTTTTATTTTCCTAGAACTAAAATCATCTACAGTTCTCAGAGCTAAACTTCCAAAGCTACAGTCAGCAATTAGTCATCAGAGCCCAATGGGGAGGTGCCAGGGTAAAAGAGACCAGATACTGAAGAGAGGCATAGAGAGACCCCTAGGAAGAAGGTGGGGGAGGGCACTTATTTCCGTCTGTCCTCTCAGTGGATTACAAATCGGATCTGGTGACAACACTAAGGGGATCAGGTCAGGGTATGTGGATGAGAAATGACACTGGAAGGAATACCAAAGCCCCAGCTACAAAAAGAAAGTCATGAAGCCCCAAATAGTAGGGGAGACTCTCAGTGCACCTCAGAAATGGGGGCAACAATGGGGAAGGAAGGAGCAGAATGCGGAGCACACAAAGGGTTAAGGGTCTTTACATTTTTTTTTGTAGTTTTCTTTTACTAAAAACATTTCCTAAAAAATTTGTCTTTTCCTTTATGTCTGGGTGATATATATAACTATAAGCTGGCCTTGAGCACTGTGCAGAGAGGGAAAAGGGCAGCTTAGGGGCCTTCCCAAGCATCACATTTCTGGCTTCAGAGATCTAAACGGGGGCAGATGCTCAACACTCCCACCCAAATGGGTAAAGTCAACCCTTCAGGTCTCAGGTCCTTGGCCCAAACAACTTGGAAGCCCCAAAATCTTTTGATGATAAACTACAACTCCCGGAACTCTTGGGATCAGCAAAAGGAAAAATGGGTGTTGTCAATCATCAAAGATTATGGTAAGGAGCCCCTTCCCTACAAGCTGTCCCACTTTACCTGAATCTAGGCAGCTGGGATAATAGGTGTAGCAGGGGACAGGAGCTCAGGAAGATGCCACCCTCCTGTGCTGCCCCCACCCCCCATTTGAGGATTGCCCCTCCCAGGCCCCACAAGCCCACACTGCTGTTTATGCTCCATCTTTTCTGTTCCTACCCCTGATCCCAACCCAGAGTTCCAGAATACCTAGGAGAGTGGGAGAAGGATGTCAGGAGGTGGAAACAGTTGGCCCAGGCCCCAGCAGAAGCCTGGAAAATAGCTCCAAGTGGAAGGAACATAATAGCCTCATCTCAACCCAGGGAGCAGAAGACATGGCTCTGACTCTGATAATAGGGGTATGGGGACCTAGAGGGGAGGGCCAGGTGACCTGCCTCATCCAGGTCAATCTCCATGGGCTGGGATTGGAGTGCGAATAGTGAGTGGAAGAGGAGAGCCAGTTGGGGTGGGAAAGGGGTTCCCAGTTTGCAGGCCATGGCCAGTTTCCCCAGTAGCACCCAGACAGCAGCAGGAACAGGGTGGGGGCTCCTCTTGAAACATTGGTGGCTACAGGCTCTCATGATCTCTGACGCCTGGGGCCTCAGCATCTTCATTGGCAGCCTCTTCCTCTTCCTCCTCCTCTTCTTCCTCTTGGGGAGGCCCCCGGCCAGAGCCGGGCTCAGAGAGGGTGCTCTTCTTTTCCAACTCCACAGGAAGGGTCCTCTCACCGTCCAAGGTGGCTGCCTCCTTCTTCTTCCCTTCAGGGTTTTCTGCCTCCTTTGGACGTTTAGGGGAGTCCTCCAGCAGATCCCTTGCTCAAGGAGAAGCATCTTATAGATCTCTCTGAAAGCAGACATTACTATGAAGCCAAACATCTTCATATTTGCTAATTCATTGAATCTTGAAAAAATTTTTCAGGAAATGGGTACCTATATTCATATTCTCACTTTAGATATGAAGAAAATATGAGGGCCTCAGATAGGTTAAGTGATTTGCCATATGTGATATAATTAGTAAGTGACAGAGCTTAGTTTCTCTGGACAGAGAAAGCAGTTTTCTTCTGCTTTCTGCTTGAATACTCTGCCCTTTTGACCGCAGCATTCTTATTTTATTTTCTGTAGAAATTTCTAGGAAAAAGACACAGTTAATGAGGAGAAGTTCCAACTGGTGTTACTGCAAGAAACTTTTACTTTGTTTTCATGTTTGTGACCTTGCCTTAGTCCTCAGATTCAATTATGGGTGCTGCTTTTTCTGGCTTTTCTGATTTCCAGCTTCTCTCATTGATCATAGTTTAAACTCTTCTTCACTTTTCTGCTTCTCTCATTGGATCCAGGCAAGTCTCAAAACTCTACAAATTAAACATACTGGCTTTCTTGGATATGACCTCTGCTAGATTCACTCCAAACCCATATAGAGCACTTGCAAAGGCAGGACTTTCGTAGACATCCATCTTGGGTGGTTTAGGTAAACTTGAGTTACTCCTATCTCTATGTTACTAAGGCTTCCGAGAATGACGATGACACCCTCTCCATGTATCCCAATTAATTAGAGATATCTTAAATCCGATGTGGAAGCAGTCAGAACTAGCTCATAAACAAGGAATTAGAACAGGATATGATGCTAGAAATATGGACATGAATGAAAGTGGGGCGAAAGAGTACTGAAGAAGGGATGAAGTAGGTTGTTACACTAATAAGCATGTTGTTGAATATATACATATACACACAAAGTATGTGCATATATTTATACATACAGTGTGTATATATACTGTATACATATATAATTGTGTACACATATACATATACAATACATACACAATGTATATATGTATACTATGTATGTACTGTGTGTGTGTGTGTGTGTGTGTGCGTGCGCGCGCATGTGTGTAGTAGTGGATGCTGTGTGTACTGCCCATATGCGCTCTCTTCCCTCTCAGGACTGAGATACCTATTACCCTAGCTGCCAATAGTGTTGCATGCTAACAACTCGTAGATGAATCTCTGAATGTCTCCTCAAAAATTTCCTTGGGACAATTGGAGCCACTTCTTCAAATTTTATGATTTCTTTATAAAAGTATAAAGGCCCAGACCCCTTGTCTCAATGTGGGTCACAGGATTGACAGGCTTCTCCTTCTCCTCCTTCTCCTCCTTCTCCTCCTTCTCCTCCTCCTCCC
This sequence comes from Piliocolobus tephrosceles, assembly GCF_002776525.5. Classification (NCBI taxonomy): domain Eukaryota; kingdom Metazoa; phylum Chordata; class Mammalia; order Primates; family Cercopithecidae; genus Piliocolobus; species Piliocolobus tephrosceles. The sequence goes on from NC_045445.1 coordinate 22,856,380, forward strand.
CTTCCTCCTCCTTCTCCTTCTCCTTCTCCTTCTTCTTCTTCTTCTTCCTGATGGAATCTCACTCTATCGCCCAGTCTGGAGTGCAGTGGCAGGATCTCAGTTCACTGCAACCTCTGCCTCCCGGGTTCAAGCAATTCTCCCACCTCAGTCTGCTGAGTAGCTGGCATTACAGGGTGCCACCACGCCTGGCTAGTTTCTGTATTTTTAGTACGAATGGGGTTTCACCATGTTGGCCAGGCTGGTCTCGAACTCCTGACCTCAAGTGATCCACTCACCTCGGCCTCCCAAAGGGCTGGGATTACAGGTGTGAGCCACTGCCCCTGGCCACCAATACATTTCCTACATGCAAATTCTTTTTTCAGATTCTGTTCTTTGAGGCACCCATCTTGTGGGAGTTAGACTTGGGAAGTAACACTATAATGGGATTTCTTGCTGAATTCTTGCTGACCATCTGACAAAGAAGGACCCTTCACTGATGGTAGGTAAAACGCTAATATCCTCTGTCATGCATTTGTTGAAACTTGTACTGATGGTAAACTGGGATGGAGCATTAATGCAAGGCATATACTAGTAGGTACAATGTCTTTGATGTTTGAGAGGCACGGGGACATAATAAACATGAAAGCTAAGAAATTGGATTATTTTTATTGGGGTTATTGATGCTTTGGAGAAAGATACTGAAAAACTGAACATGATTAGATAGTAAATAAAGACAAAGTGTGAAAGCCAGAGAGCCTGCTTAGCAGCATATATTTCATTTCTTGAATATACTTCATTTGGTAATTTATCTTTCTTCTTATATGTAATATGCCAGTATTTAAAAAGTATTATATACATGGGGATAAGTGCAAAATGATCTACAGTTTTATTCATTTTCAATCCTTTTTTTTCCTGATTTTAGTTGCAGTGTTATGTGGACTCATAAAATTATTTTGAAGCATGCACTTCTACTTTTTTGGAAACATTTTGTGGGGGATTGCTATTTATCTGATGGTGGGGTCTTAGAAAACTAATTAGGTCATTAAGGTGGAGTCCTTCTGAATGGGATTAGTGCCCTTATAAGAAGAGACATGAGAACTTGTTCTTACTTTTTGCACTTAACCATGTGAGGATCTAACAAGAAAACAGTCGTCTGCAAATCAGGAAGTGGGCCCAGACACCAGATCTGCTGGCACCTTGATCTTGGACATTCCAGGTTCCAGAACTGTCAGAAATAAACGTTTGCTGCTTAAGTCATCCAGTCTATGGTAATTTTGTATGGAAGTCTGAACTGACTGAGACAGAAACTGGTACTAAGAGATGGTGTTCTGCTGCTGTAACAAATACCTAAAAATGTGGAGTGGCTTTGCAACTGGGTAATGGGTTGAGGATAGAATGGTTTAGCAGTACAGGCCAGAAGAAGCCAGAATTGCTGTGAAGAGATTTTTACAGGTGATTCTAGTGATAGCTCAGAAAGAAAAATGGAGATCTGTAGAGAAAACCTTTGTCTTCTTAGAGAATGCATAAATAATCATGAACAGAATGTTGATAGAAACGTGGATGGTAAAGGCCATTCTGACGAGGTCTGAGATGGAGATGAGGGACACACTACTGGAAACTGGAGGAAAGGTGATTCTTGCTATAAAGTGGCAAAGAATTTGGCTGAATTATGTTTGTATTCTAGCGTTTTGTGGAAGGTAGAGTTTGTGAACAATAAAATTGGGTATTTAACCAAGGAAATTTCTAAACAAAGTGTCTAAGGAGTGGTTTGGTTCCTCCTGATTGCTTATAGTAAAATGCAAGAGGACAGAAATGAATTGAAGACACAATTACTTACCAAAAAGTTATGAGAACTTAAAGATTTGGAAAATTCTCAGCCTATGCATAACAAAAAGTGAGAAAGTGAGTTCAGAAGAAAACACTACGGGTGTGGTAGAGCAATCATTTATTAAGGAGATTAGTGCAGGTGTGAAGCATGGACCTATTCAGCTATCTCAGCAGAAGCCATTATGTTAGCAAAAATGCTGCCAGCTTTGACTAAAGAAAACAGAAAATGGGACCAGGTAAAAGAAGACCGTCAGACTTCTCAGGGCCTACAGACCCAGATCATACATCTGTTCCAGCTGTGGACATGCAGTATTCTTCAGACAAGGAAAGAAAGCCCAAAAGGTGATTCAAAGATCATCAGGGCTATGACTCTCACTACAGGCCCAGAATGCACGGGCCTGAGAGGCAGGTCTGCTTCACCTCAGTCTCAAAGGGCTGAACCAATGTTCACATAATCTCACTATGGGCTCATAACATCTGCCAGGCAGAGCCATGGGCGCTTAACTCCCACTCAGCAGAACTGTGGAGGCAGGACTACTGCCACAGTGGGTCCAGAAGACAGAGGATCAAACCAGAGGATTATTCTCAAGCCTTAAGACTTCATAGACTTTTCTTTGCTAGATTTTGGACTTACCTGGAGCTCATCACTCCTTCCTTCTTTCTTACTTTCCTCGCCCCCCAGCAAATTTCTATTTTGGCAATGTCTATCATATGCCTGCCCTGCCACTGTATTTAGGATGCACATAACTTGTTTGGTGTCACTGGTTTACACCTGGAGAAGAATTCTGCCTCAGGATGAATCTTACCTCAAGTTTCACCCATAACTGATTTAGATGATATTTAGGCAAGACTCTGGACTCTAGATTTTAGAGTTGACACTGAAGTGAGTTAAGACTTTTGGGGTTGTTGGGATGAAATGAATGTATTTTGCATGTCAGAAAGGCATGACTTTTTGAAGCCAGGAATAGAATATTATAGACTAAATGTTTGTGTCCTGCCCAAATCAATATATTGAAAACCTAATCCCCAATGTGTTGATATTAGGAGGTGGGGCTTTTGAGAAGTAATTATATCATAAGGGTGGAGTCCTTCTGAATAAAATTAGTGTTCTCCTAAAAAAAGACATAAGGGTATAGGCAGAAAGTGGCCATTTGCAAACCAGGAAACTGGCCCTCAGCAGACACTGGATCTGCTGGCACCTTGATCTTGGACCTTACAATCTTCAGAATTATGAGAAATAAATGTTTATTGCTTAAGCCATCCAGTCTATGGTAATTTGTTATAGTAACTCAACCAATCTTACTGAGACAATAATGTTTCTTATTATCCTTTTGATGTCTGTGGTCTCTGTGGTAGATACTCCTTCTTTTATTTCTGACATTGGTGGTTTGTGAATTATCTCTTTTTTGATCAGTCTAGCTAAAGGTGTTTCAATTTTATGGATATTTAATGGATATTTTTAATTAAGTCATTTATGTTAAAATAATTTTGGATTCACATGCAGTTGCAAAATAAAATACACACAGATCTCATTCATCCTTTACCTAATTTTCTCCAATGGTAACAACCTGCAAAACTGTAGTATAATATCAGAAACAGGATATTGGCATTGATATGGTAAAGATATGAAACATTTTCATAGCCATGAGGATCCCTCATGTTGTCTTGTTGTAGTCATGCTAGTTTCTGTCCTGCTCTCATCAGCTCCTTAACTTCTGGCAACCACTAATCTGTTTTCTATTTCTATAATTTGTCACTTCAAGATTGTTGTACAAATGGAGTGATACAGTATGTGACTTTTAGGGAATGGTTATTTCACTCAGCATAATTATCTACAGGCTAATCCAGGTTTGTGTGTATCAGTTTGTTCCTTTCCATTGCTGAGAAATATCCCATGTTATGGATATACCACAATCGTGTAACCCATTGCATTGACTCATTGCATTCACCTTTTGAAGGACATTTGGGTTGTTTTCAGTTTTTTTTTTAAATTATGAACAAATTTACTACAAACATCTGTGTACAAGTAGCTGTGCATGTGTGTGTATACATAACAGAAGGCTTCATTCTTTGGGATAAATGCCCAGAAGGGCAATTGCTGGGGTGTGTTTCATTTTTAAGAAACTTTGAAATTCTGTTTCAGAGTGGCTCTACTGTTTTATATCCCCATCAAGTTTGTATGAGAGGTCCAATTCCTCTATATCCTTGCCAGTTTTTGGAGTTGTAACTATTTTTATTTTATCTATCCTTATTGGTGTGTAATGGTATTTCATTGTACTTTTAATTTGCATTTCCTTAATGACTAATGATGTTTTACATCTGTTTATGTGCTTATTTACCTTTGTATATCCTTGTCTGTGAAATGTCTGTGTCTTTTCTTTATTTTCTAATTGGGATTGCTTATTTTTTCTTTATATACTATAGATATGAGGTATTTTGTCAGATTTGTGATTTGCAAATATTTTCTCTTACCCTATAGGCTATATTTTATCTTTTTAACATGGAGCCAAAGATTTCTTATCCTTTTTCATGGAACCAAAGTTTTTAATATTGATGAAGTCCAAACTATCATTTAATTTCTTTCATGAATTGTGCTTTTGGTATCAAGCGAATGAACTCTTTGCCCAACCCTATATGCCAAAGTTTTTCTTGTGTTTTCTCCCTAAAAGTTCTACAATTTTACATTTTACATGTAAGTCCATAATACATTTTTAGTTAATTTTTGCATAGGGTATGAGTTTTTGGTTGAGGTTCACTCTTTACCCTACGGATTTTTTTTTTTTTTTTTTTTGAGACGGAGGAGTCTTGCTCTGCCACCCAGGCTGGAGTGCAGTGGCCGGATCTCAGCTCACTACAAGCTCCGCCTCCCGGGTTTACGCCATTCTCCTGCCTCAGCCTCCCAAGGAGCTGGGACTACAGGCGCCCGCCTGGCCGGCTAGTGTTTTGTATTTTTAAGTAGAGACAGGGTTTCACTGTATTAGCCAGGATGGTCTCGATCTCCTGACCTCGTGATCCACCCGTCTCGGCCTCCCAAAGTGCTGGGATTACAGGCTTGAGCCACCGCGCCCGGCCCTACCCTACGGATTTTCAATTGCTCTAATACCATTTGTTGGAAATGCTATCTTTCCTCCACTGAATTGCTTTTGCACCTTTGCTGAAAATCAATGATCATATTTGTGTGTGTCTATTTCTGGGTTTTGTGTGCTGCTCCATTGATCTATGTGTCTATCACTCTGTCAATATCACACAGTCTTGATTACTGTAGTTATATAATAAAACTTGAAATTGGGTACACTGATTCTTCCCACTTTGTATTTTTAAAAAACTGTTTTTAGCTATTTGAGTTTTTTGACTTTTCATATAAATTTTGCAAAAATTCATACCAAAATCTAGGCATTTTTGTAGGTATATTGTCTATATCACATATTTACTTATCCATTGCATATATATATATATATATCCTATATATAAAAATTTTTTGCTTGGATTTTGACAGGAATTACATTAAATACGTGTGTCAATTTGAGTAGAGTTGACATCTGTCTTGAGTCTTCAAGTCCACGAACATACTATGTCTTTCCATTTATGCACTTAGATTTTTAAAATTTCTTCCATCAGCATTGTGTAGTGTTCAGCTTGTAATTTCTTTACAAGTTTTGTTAGATTTACCCCTAAGTCTTCCACTTTCTGAGCAATTGTAAGTGGCATTGTATTTTTTATTTTTGGTATCCACCTGTTCTTATCTAGTATATAAAAACACAATTGGTTTCTGTATGTTGATCTTGTATCCTGCAACTTACTAACTAGGAGATTTTTATGATTTCCTTGGTATTGTCTATGTAGACAATCATATTATCTGCAAACAAGGACTGTTTTGTTTCTTTCTGTCTCCTATGCGTACATTTTATTTTCTAGCCTTTCACTAGCTAGCACTTCCAATATGGTGCTGAATAGTTGTGGCAAGAATAGTTATCCTTCCCTTGATCTCGCTTTTAGGAACAAGCTTTCAGTCTTTCAATATTAAGAATAATATGACCTATATTTTTCAGAGATATTGTTTGGCAAGTTAAGGAAGTTCCTGTCCCTTTCTATTTTCCTGAGATGCTTTTTCATTTCTAGTATAATGGTTTCTTTGAAGGGGATGTTTCCTGTGAATGTTTTATGTTGCAGCCAAACTCTATGAAGTAGGTTGAACTATTGAGTTGTCTGTAAGCAGAACAGAAGAAGTATTCCTCAAAAAAACTGGTTGTGCTGCATTTAGCCATGTATAGTAGATGCAATTACAAAAGGCCTTCAATATTATTCTTCGGTGTCATAGTTGAAAACATCAGAGTTTCTGGAAACAAAATAGCTAATTTAAGTTATAGTATTATGTTAATGTCAATGGATAAAGAACCAGTATATGGATGAAATGTGCCATATTAGTGAATAATTACATAATCACTAGGTTGAAGTTATGGCAGTGGAAATGGAGCAAATTAAAGATACATTTTAATGTTGTGGAATCCTAGAGACGCACATAGGGACAGTGAGTGGTGTATTATTTTTCTGAATTGCTAAAAGTATTTCTTGTTCTGACTACAGGTTTTCTAGATGCATTGTATTAGAGGATGCAGTAATAAATATGGATCCTTCAAAAGTCTCTGTAGAGTTTAATCAATATCTTTAATAATCACCAGACATAAATGTCTTTGCATAGGCACAGTATTTAAGGACAGGCCTCCCTAAACGGGGGTCAGCCTGTTATTCTGTACTTTACATTATTGTTTCTGGGTATATTTGACTTTCAGTCTGGCATCAGTATGCCTGCGTGTGTGCCTACTTTCTCTGCCAGATTATTCTGATTAATTATAGTTGAAAATAGATGGCCTTAAAGTTCATAGTTTGGATAATCTGCCAGGGCAGGCTTGCTAAGGGATATAATCTGCCCTCAAGACCTGGTCATTTGGGCTGCCTAGTAAGACCAAAAAATTCTGTGAATGTGGTCCATCAAGCATTGCACCAGTGCCTGATACACACTAAGCACTTAGTAATACTTCTAGAATGAATAGCTGGTACAAACTGAGCTCTGGGTCTGCCTTAGCTCTTCTTAGCTATGGAGTTCTGAGTGAAGTATCACCTCTAAGTCCCAAGGAAGGCCTTGGTGGTGAGTATTCTAATTCCTATAAAATATGGTTGACTTTGTGTCTAGCTAACTTCTTAAACAGATAGGTGTTGAGGTGGATGTTCCCCAAATTAGGGGTTTTCTGAGGATACGATGGTTATCAGTATGTAGTTGGAGACGTTTCTCATCACAGTATAAGAATTTGCCAGGTTGGCAACTGATCTTTGACAAACTTGACAAAAACAAGCGATAGAGAAAGGATTCCCTATTTAATAAATGGTGTTGGGAAAACAGGATAGTCATATGCAGAAAACTGAAACTGGGCCCCTTCCTTACACCTTATACAAAAATTAACTCAAGATGGATTGAAGATTTAAACATAAGACCTAAAACCACAAAATCCCTAGAAGAAATCCCAGGCAATACCATTCAGGACACAGGCATGGGCAAAGACTTCATGACTAAAACACCAAAAGCAATGGTAACAAAAGCCAAAATTGACAAATGGGATTTAATTAAACTAAAGGGCTTCTGCACAGCAAAACAAACTATCATCAGAGTGAACAGGCAACCTACAGAATGGGAGAAAATTTTTGCAATCTATCCATCTGATAAAGGCCAAATATCCAGAATCTACAAGGAACTTAAACAAATTTACAAGAAAAAAAACAACCTTATCAAAAAGTGGGCAAAGTATATGAACAGACACTTTTCAAAAGAGGACATTTATGCAGCCAACAAACATATGAAAAAAAAACTCAACGTCACTGGTCATTATAGAAATGCAAATTAAAATCACAGTGAGATACCATCTTATGCCAGTTAGAATGGTGATCATTAAAAAGTCAGGAAACAGGCCAGGCGTGGTGGCTCACGCCTGTAATCCCAGCACTTTGGGAGGCTGAGGCGGGTGGATCATAAGGTCAAGAGACCATCCTGGCTAACGTGGTGAAACCTTGTCTCTACTAAGAATACAAAAATTAGCTGGGCATGGTGACACGTGCCTGTAGTTCCAGCTACTTGGGAGGCTGAGGCAGGAGAATCACTTGAACCCAGGTGGCGGAAGTTGCAGTGAGCAGAGATCTGCCACTGCACTCCAGCCTGGTGACAGCGACACTTTGTCTCAAAAAAAAAAAAAAAAAAAAAAAAAAAAATCTAGAACTAGAAGTACCATTTGACCCAGCAATCCCATTACTGTGTATATACCCAGAGGATTATAAATCATTCTACTATAAAGACAAATGTACACGTATATTTACTGCAGCACTATTCACAATAGCAAAGACTTGGAACCAACTCAAATGCCCATCAATATTATACTGGATAAAGAAAATATGGCACATATACATCATGGAATACTATGTAGACATAAAAAAGAATGAGTCCATGTCCTCTGCAGGGACATGGATGAAGCTGGAAACCATCATTCTCAGCAAACTAACACAGGAACTGAAAACCAAACCCCACATGTTCTCACTCATAAGTAGGAGTTGAACAATGAGAACATATGGGCACAGGAAGGGGAATGTCACACACTGGGGCCTGTTGGGGGATCGGGGCAAGGGGAGGGACAGCATTAGGAGAAATATCTAATGTAGATGATGAGTTGATGGGTGAAGCAAACCACCACGGCACATGTATATCTATGTAACAAACCTGCACATTCTGCACATGTATCCCAGAACTTCAAGTATAATAGTAAAAAAAACCTTAAATAAATAAACAAAGAATTTGCCAGGTCGGAGTAGGCTGATGTTAGGGCTAGGGAGGAGGATTAGGTGTAGGAGAGAGAATTAGGGTAGAAAATAGTACCTTCATGTGCTGGATGGCTATATCTATGATAGAGGACTAAACTAGTGCTCCCCAAAATTTCATGTGTTAACACTAATAGAAAATGGTATGTATATGGTATACTAAGGAAATCGGCAAGATTCAAAGTTGAAGGCAACTACCCCCATGCTCTGGATGCCATAAGTCTTCATGGCCGTTCTAAGGGCTGAGAGGATCACTATTTCACAAACCTACAGCCCAGTAAGTAAAGTTAACAATGAAACAAATTATGTCCCTTTCTTGAAATCAGTTATTGGACTAACTAGAAAAATAACATAAGGAATGAACTGTGGGTAGAACCCGATAAATGCCAGAAATCTCAGGACAAACTTCATTTACCTGGAGTGTTCCTAAGTTTAATGTGATTGATGCGTAATAGACAATGATGTATCTTCATCATATGGAATATATAGAAAATGGTCCAATAATTCTATCTTTTAACTTTTAAGTAGGCCTCTTGCAGGATTATTCCAAAAGTGGTGCTACATCAAGTGGCCAGGAAACTCTGTAATCTCATTATCAGGAATAAAATATAGGATATCATTGGCCGGGCACAGTGGCTCACACCTGTAATCCCAGCACTTTGGGAAGCCAAGGTGGGTGGATCACCTGAGGTCAGGAGTTTGAGACCAGCCTGGCCAACATGGTGAAACCCCGTTTCTACTAAAAATACAAAAAACTAGCCGGTTGTGGTGGCGAGCACCCGTAATCCCAGCTACTTGGGGTCTGAGGCAGGAGAATTGCTTGAACCCAGGAGGTAGAGGTTGCAGTGAGCCGAGATCATGCCATTGCACTCCAGCCTGGGTGACAAGAGAGCAACTCCCAACTCCGTCTAAAAAAAAAAGAAAAGGATACCATGATCTCATGATAAGGTCATATGGGATTTAATTCATCTGTTTCTGAAAATACATGGGGTACTAAATACGGCAAACAGCAAAAAAAAAAAAAAAAAAAAAAAAAAAAAAAAAAATTGCTTGTAGCACATGTGAGTTACCATCTTCCACACATCACTCTCATTCATGCTGTGGACAAATCCATTTCATAAAAAACAATGGTTCAAGATTTCCTTAAAAAAAAGTATAGAAATGTGCAATGAGAGTATGAGAAGATGCTCAACATCATCAGTCATTTGGGAAATTCAAATAAAAACCACAGTGGGACATAACTTTAACTTGAACATGAAATTCAAGAACATTTTGTTAAATTAAGATAGACACAAAAGAGGATATCATGTATGCTTCTGTTTATATGAAACTTCAGGAATGGCAAATCTATTTTAGGTGACAAAACCAAAAATACTGTTTACCTTAGGCTCTAAGTGGGGCTCTGGGTGACCGGGATGGGCAGAAGTGAATTTTGTGGAGGAGGTGATGACAATGTCTTGTATTTTGATTATGGCAGTTGTTATTTCCAGGGGGTATATAAATTTGTCAATGCTTATTATAAAGTGCATTCAAAATGGGTAAATGTTACTATATGCAAACAAACTCCAAAATGATTAAAAACAAAGTTATGGTTTGCCAAGATGATCTGGGAGGCCCTGAGTCAATAGGTATGGGCAAAGTCTTATTGTTGTGATGCTGAGGTAATGACTGGAATAGGCAGACATTTCATAAATATGTCTAGTACTGGGACATGATGTGCGTTTGCCATAGTTATTATTTGCATATTGTTGAAAGGACTTGACCTTAGCCTTAGCGAAACAATTCAAGTGCTTGACATCGTACTCAGGTTAATCATACTTTCAGTTTTGCTTTCAGTTCTGAAAATGTCTTCTGGTAATTGGCATATTTGTTTGGAATCCTAGGTAAGGAAATGACAGATGGTGGAGGGCCATATTAGAACTTAAGGCAGTATTGCAAAATAAGATGAAGATCATAGGTTTTCTTTTTTTTTTTCTTCTTTTCTAAAAACATTTTGTTTTAGATTCAGGGGGTACATGTGCAGGTTTGTTACATTTGTATATTGCGTGATGCTCAGGTTTGGGCTTCTAATGATCCCGCCACCCAAGTAGTGAACATAGCACCGGATAGGTAGGTTTTCAACCCCTGTCCCCCCTCCTTTGCCCCCAGCCTTGGAATCCCCAGGGTCTATTGTTCCCATCTTTGTGTCCATGTATAGCTAATGCTTAGCTCCCACTTATAAGTGAGAACATGCGGTATTTGGTTTTCTGTTCCCGCATTAATTCACTTAGGATGATGGCCTCCAGCTGTATCCATGCTGCTGTGAAGGACATGATTTTGTTCTTTTTTAGAGGATAGGTTTTCTTAGGCTATAGTGAGGTAGGCACTTGGATCTCCACTCTGTAGAGGGTTAAGTAAAAGGAGTAACAGTAATAATACTGGGGTTTTGTTGCATGTTATCTCATCTCATGAGCACCCTGATTCCTTTTCCATCTTATCTCATGAGCACACCGATCTTATAGGAGGATCTCTATTCCTCCTAATCTGCTATATGTACAAGGATATCAGTTCACTAGTGTAAAGGTGAATGTACCACCCAGAATTCCTTATGATGTACTGCCCTTCCCACAGCCCTTTGTAGGTAAGGGTAAAAGATGATCCTTCCACTTTCACCCTAGCTCCCTGGTTAGTATACAAAAGTTTCTAGTGACGGGAGTGGCATCTGTGGACAAAGTGGTTAACCCTGTGCTAGGATATATTCAGAGACTAGTGTATCCAGGAGGCCTGTGGTATGTATCCCTGTGGTTCTCTAGTTTTGTAGACACATATGTATCTACACTCTGTGGCTTATTATTTCTGAAATAAGAGTATAACTCTGATGAATCTATCTTGTAGTTTCCCCCCTGAGGCTTACTGAGAACCCAGACGGTTCTACTCAAGAGATGGCACTACAGGCTACTCCCTAACTGTGATGGGCAACTGAAAAAATACATTGCCTTAAGATAGTATGGCTTGCCTGACTCTCCTCACGCCCTGCTAGAATCTGAAGTACTTAGAGTCCCTCCAAATTTGAGGTTGTATGTGGCTAGTGAATTTCCCCAGAAGTGAAGGTGGCAGGGTAGTGATCCTGGTCGAAAGGCGAGGTTCACAATTCAGTGCTCTGTGCCCCTGTATGCATCATGCTGAACACTAGAGGGCACTCTTGTGCTGTTAGAAGCTGAGAGCTGTGGCTACAAGCGGCACTAACTTTAGGATGTGGAATCTTGCTCAGTCTCCTGAGGGATTTATTAGATGGTACCGCTGGGGCCTGGGCTGGGTTACAAGACATTAGGAAGAAGATTAAATACTCATTAGGAATTCGAGTTGTGGTGAATTAGCTTTTAGGCAGAGCTCACTGGGCCAGGGGTATAAGAGGAATCATTAAGGGAGCCAACCAGGCCATGCGCAGTGGCTCACCCCTGTAATCTGAGCACTTTGGGAGACTGAAGCCGGCGGATCGATTGAGGACAGGAGTTCGCGACCAACCTGGCTAACATGGCGAAACCTCGCCTTTACTAAAAATACAAAAATTAGCCGAGCGTGGTGGTGCGCGCCTGTAATCCCAGCTACTTGGAGGGCTGAGGCAGGAGAATCACTTGAACCTGGGAGGCGGAGGATGCAGTGAACCAAGATTGCACCACTGCACTCCAGCCTGGGTGACAGAGTGAGACTCTTCTCAAAACAAACAAACAACAACAACAAAAAATGAGCCAACCAAAAGGTACATATACTTTCAACTGCTGTCTATATGCAACTCCTATATCTATATTTCCAGATTTTTCTTCTGAGCCTCAGATATATTGTCAACTGGGTATTGAATATACAGTCACCTGAATATCCTTCAGATGCCTTAAACTCAATGTTTCCAAAATGGAACTGATGTTTTCCTTAATCTCCTTGCCTCCAATTTTCCCACACCCCCTTCTGATGCCATAACCCCACCAATGATACCCTTTCTCTGCCTCACAAACCCACTCAGTTCCCAATATTCCCAATTTTAGTAAATAGTACCACCTTGTTCAGATAATCAAACTGGTAGTACCATCTTTGACACATTCTTCTTTCCATCTTCTTTCTCATCAGTTACCCTGTCCTGTTAATGCAATTTCCTTAATGCCTCCTAAATTTACCTAGTTTTCCAAATCTCCCATCCCTGCCCACCATCTTCTCTCACCTGGATTACTACAATAGCCTTATAGACCTGCTCCTCACATCCAGTGTTGATCCCTCCCATTTATTCTCCACCCTGCAACCAGAGCCTTTATAAAATTGAAATATAGCGATGTCCCTAGATGCTTGAAACCGTTGACTGGATCTTCTTAGCCTTCAGGATAATGTTTAAATACTTTGGTATGGAATTCATTCATGCTGCTATTGGGGCATCTATTTTGGGGATGAACCCACAAATGAAATATACATAGTCTCCGTTCCCATGAAGCTTAGCTATTAAGAGTCATGGCCTATATGCAGCTTCCAGTATAATACCACAGAAGGCCTCTCATGATCCGGCTCCGGCTCACTGCTGCAGCCTGTTACCTTCTTATTCACTCTCCTCCCCATCTTTCCATCTCTTCCTTACCACTTCAGACCTTACAGTCCAGCCAAACGGAGTTACTTGCAGTTAACACATGCTTTTCCTCTTTCATGCCTTCATGGCTTTGGACAGAATATTTTCTCTCCAGGTGTAATGCCTGCCATGACTCCTTCATCAGGAAAAATCCTATTTGTCTTTAGAAACTAACTTCAGATGTCATATCTTACAGGAAGCCCTCCCTGCTTACCGTTATTCTTTAAGTTGGTGGTAGGTGTCAATGTAATCCTGTAGAATCCTGCATTTACCTCCTTCACAGCATTTTCCACCCCAAATTATAATTGTTTACTTCTTTGTCTCTCCATTTTCAGTGAGTACCCATCACGGAGACCTTATCCCAGAGCCTAAGTAGAAGGTCATGGTAAACTGCTCATGTTTTCAGTCTCTTACTTTCTTTGTTTCCAGCTAGTATTTGACCTTATCTGACTCGAAGTGGCCTTACCTGACTCAAAATATTTAATACAATTGTAACTTGTGACCCTTTCTTCAATGTTTTTCATTTTTAGCTATTTCCCTCAGCACACTGTCCTTTAGAAGATGAAAAGTAGACCAACAAAAAGCTGTGGAGGGGGCTCATCTGCCTGCCTTTCAAAATTCCATGCTGGGTACACTTTGTCCAACCACTAGAAATTGAATAATGGTGATGTAGGACTGACAAATGGCACTTCTTTATCCCTAATTTTCTGGACCAGTTCTGGGGACCTAGTTGTTCTCCAATTTGGGCTTTCAGGGAGACATAGAGTCACTTCTTTCACTAGAGAAACTAAAGATGAAAGCAGACTTTCCCATTTCAATTATGCTGTCATACCTTTTAGTTTCTTCAAGGTCTCAGTTATATTTTGGTATTTCTTATATTCTATATAACCGCCTGAAAATGAGACAAAAATTAGGTTTAAATGACATATTCACTCAAACTCACATGTATACTCTCACCCTGTAGTCTATTCCAGTTGGTTCCATCTAGTTCAAAAATTGGAGCAACTAATTTCATGTCTGCCATCAGAAGTAATCTTTCAGTGTTCATAGGTGAATTCCTGGGATCCAGCTACTGAATCGAATGTATTAAGAAAATGCTAGCAGATATTTGACAATCCTAAAGTGGAAGTGTTATGTGATTTCATAGGTAGTAATGGTTATTTAACTTTAACACACAGGGGCACATAATTTAGCCTGGAGCGAGGATAAACAGGTACACATAGTAAAAAACTCACTGCTCTTGTTCCTGTAGGACACTGGCTTGTTTTTGCTTGTTACTTATTGTTTACACAGATACATGTAAACACATACATACATAAGCACACGTGTGGACTTCAGCAAAACCAAAAGGGCTCACTTAATAGTGAAACACAACCACAAGGTTGTGCTAGAATTGTTTACTAGCACATAAATGCTTAAAATTAATTACTATGCCCAGGTGCTTTGCATGGTACACTAGCAGGAGCTGAAATGAAAATGATGCATACTGGAAAATTGTTAAGCAGTGACAGTCTAGGCCTGATTTGTTGCAAGAACAAGTAAACACTTGAGGTTACGGGAAAGTGACACAAATTTTCTTAGGACTAGAATATATAGAGACATTCCTTGCTATGGCTTCCCATCCTTGCCTCTGAGAGTAGCCTTGTGGAATTTTGTTTGTTTACAGAGATGTATTAAAATTACTAAATAGTTTCTTTTAATACTACATTCCATAGACATTCGGCTCCCTTTCAAATAGTAAGATGCATGGGTATTGCTGTCATCAACGTCCTTGAAGTCTACAGGCTAACAGAGGTTCTATCTGCTTTTACCCTAATGTGAATTCCTAGTCTATTGCTTAAAACTCTTTGCTCCTATGAGAGCCAAGAAGACTCCTTATGCTTTGTAAACGTTCCCATTACGCAAAATCTTTGTCCATGAAAGAAGCCTTGTGGATTTTGGAAGGATGAGATGAGGTTAAATAGACCACTGTTTCCCCCTCTTCTCACTATCCCACTTGGTCCCAATTCTAGCAATTTGGAAGTGGTTCTACAGTATAATTAGGAAAATGTGAGCACGGAGAATGCCACTGACCCTAGTTTTAGGTTGGGCAAGGGAAGATTGTAGGGTAAAGAGCACCCAAAAAGGTCTTACTAGAGCTCTTACCAATTTAAGACCATAGGGCTGATGCCAAAGGGAAATTCTGGAAAATGCCTGACATTTTGGTCTCCTTTTGTGCATGAATTGTTTTGTACCTCCGTATCGGGTTATCACTCAAAGTTGATTCTTAGTTCTGGGAAAAAAATCATTTTGAACAACAACTTAGTAGATTCTTGAGGAGAGAACCTCGAACATGCTGCTACTGTTAAAAGGACCATACTGGACTTATTCAGAGGAAAACAGGAAACTGTTTATTTTATTTTATTATTAGTATTTTTTGAGACAGAGTTTCACTCTTATTGCCCAGGCTGGAGCACGGTGGTGCGATCTGGGCTCACCACAACCTCCACCTCCCGGGTTCAAGCGATTTTTCTGCCTCAGCCTCCCAAGTAGCTGGGATTACAGGCATGCACCACCATGCCTGGCTAATTTTGAATTTTTAGTAGAGATGGGGTTTCTCCATGTTGGTCAGGCTGGTCTCGAACTCCCGATCCTAGGTGATCCACCCACCTTAGCCTCCCAAAGTGCTGGGATTACAGGCATGAGCCACCGTGCCTGGCCATCAGGGAACTGTTTTAATTAGGTCTGTTTTTCTGCAATCTGAAGAGAGTCATGATGCAGCATGATTTCTGTTACTTATGGGGTATAATTAGAGGCATAACCACCTACCCAAGGTTATTTGCAGGGCAATCTCTGTGGGCAGTCATAAAATTGGCATATGTTATTTTAAAGACAGCTGGCCATGATTCAGTCAGAGGGGCCTTGGCTGCTAAGATTTTGTTTTTGTGTTTTGCACTCCTTATATGTTGAGATTTGAGGGGCTTCCTCCGGTTGGCATGTTTTCAGGTAGTTGGACATGAGGCATGCCTGGGAGAATATAATGTATGAGAACAGAGCATATGAGAATATAACATATTCACGTATGACACACACAATGATACGAGGTTTATTTGTCAGTACATGGCAATAGTTAAACAAATGATCTGAGAGGCCATCTTTGTGTGGTTGGTTTCCTTGTCCAGCCAAATACGGCCTGATTTGAGGGACAGCCTCTGCCATTGGTGTGAACCTAGGGCCAGCTGGCTCAGTGATTGGACTGGAGTCAGGGAGGGTCCCTCACACTATGTGGCTTGTTGGGCGATATTTAGGGAATCACCTATCTACTATGTGACTTGGTACGTCTTCAGTGAAGAGAAGGCAGGGGCAGGATGAAACACGATGAAACCAGCCTTGGAAGGGACAGCAGAACCTGGAAAAAGCACTCCATGAACACTGAGATAATAACAAAGATACTAAGAGTAACAAAAATAATGGAAACAGAACTAATTACCATTTGAACATCTATTATGTACCAGGAAGCATTCAAACAAACTACTTTCCATACTTGTTTGCAGTATTTCATTTAAACCTTACAATAGCTCTGGAAAATAGATATGATCCTCATTTTACAGAGGAAGAAACTGAAGCTAAGTGAGGTTAGCTGTGCCAAATCATGAAGATATTAAGTGGTAGAGTAGGGCTTAGAACATGAAACTCCTAAGTCCGTACTCTTTCAATTATACTGCTAAACTTTCAATGATGCTTTATGAGTTTTATATGCAAGGAATTAGTACTAGTTTTTTTTGGCTTCTGTCAAAGGAAGAATCATCTGCAGAGGGGAGTAAGGAAGAAGAATCTGTGAGGAAGAAATGAAATTCAAATAACCTAAAATCCCATTTAGTCACCACGTTTTCTCAAATCTCTCCTCAACTAATCATCTCTGTAGGTCTCTCTAATCCATTTCTTCCTTTCATGCCCGCTTCTGTGCCCTTGTTCAAGCCTTCCCATCTATACTGTTGAAATAACCTCTTAAATGGCCTCTTTGCCATTTGTCTATTCCTTCTATTCCCCCCTCCATAGATGTTTTCTAGTAATGTTTTCAAAACACAGATGAGATCAAGTCATTCCCCAGTTCAAAACCCTTCAGTGGGTTTCCATTGCCAAAGCATGTAAAACCATCATTTGTTGGGTCCTTGATTAACTTTTTAGTCTTATATACAACACTTCCAGCTATAGCAAGCTACTGTAGTTTTTCAAGCATGGCATGCTCCCTTGGGACATTGGAATCCATTCCTATTTCAATTTCACCTACATTAATTCAACTCTTTTCCTCTATGTAGATCTTATTTGGGCCATATTTCCCTACATGTAGACTGCTAAGTATTACTAAGATAACAGTCTCACATCCATGTGGATTTATGCCTCTACATATTTTTCACTTCCAATTTTGCTTGGATCCTCTATGTTGTTTGATAATCTCAATTTTTCCTAGACTGCTCTCTCCTCCATTTTCCACAAAAGCATGTTGAAACTTTCATGAGCCTCCTCCCATCACTACTCCATCACTTCCACTTTAATTCTCTGTACTTGACCTTCCTACTACTCCAGGAAATAGAAGTCATCAGGTTGGAATTCTTAAAGTTCATGTCTCCTCCAACAAATGTGGATGCATTTGACCCATTATTACTTCCTCTTTCCCGCCTCAGCAGGAGTATCTCTATGCCTAAGATTATCATTTTACCTGTGCTCTGGATTCCATTTCTTCCTACCTGCTCTGGAATCAAATTATTTCCTTAATTTTGTTTTTAACATCTCCCTCTTTTTTTTTCTACTGACTCCTTTTCTTTATTCCGTAAACTTGTTCAAGGTTTTTTCCCCTGCACTATGCTATCTCTTCTCTGGCTATTATTTCCTAGCACAGTTCAACCTCCTGAAAAATGTAGCCATCACTAGCTATAGTATTTACTAGTCAGGAAGGGTTTGTATGAAAGGGAGTTAAGAGATTCAGGCAGTAAAATGTGTGGATGAGGGGTTTACGTGAAGGAGAAGAATAAAAATAGATGTTAGGTAGGGGTAGAGAAAGGAGTAAAGGAATATAATAAAACTGCCAGGGCAGCAAGAAACAGCTGGGGTAAACTAATGGCTACTAAAAGAAATTGTGATGTGGGCTTGCTACAGAAAACATCTGCAGAACAGGAATAAAAGAGACACACACAAGGAAATAAATGCTACAGGCTTCCTGAAGGTGGAGTCCCAGTCACAGAAGTCGGAGGAATAGAGACGTGCGTAATAGAAATGTAGATTGATCAGAGAGGAATAAGATCTGTTTGGTCCTTTCTCTCCTTTCAACTTTAACTCTTTTCTGTATCTGGACTTATTCTTTCCTTCCGCTTCTGAGAAAGAAGCCCCCACCTCCCTTCTTGCCAGAGCTACCCATGGCATGTGCATGATTAGCTAATTCCACCTCTTGCTTTTTCAGGGTCTTGCTTCAGTAGTTGTCCTTGTTTTCTATGCTACAAATATTTTACCCTATATTTCCCTTCCCTTCCCTTCCCTGCCTCCCTGCTTCCCTACCTCCTTTTCTAATGAAAAAATATATACATATATACATAAATGTATGCATTTCCTACTTTGTACCAAGCTCCTTTCCTTATACCTGCAATCATACAGATGATTCTTCAGTTCTAAAAGCATGCATTTCTTAATCCTGATAAATTCAAATTATTTGATAATAATGAGTGATCTCATTTTTCACCTTCTTTTATCACCAAACTTCACTAAAAAGTAGTTTACATTGTTGCCTATGCTTTCTCACGCCTACTTTCTAGCTTTTGAACCTTCCAGTTTACTCACACATCTTGTTTGACAGGTTCTAATGACTTTCTAATTGTCAAATTGAATGCTTTTCAGAACTTTTCCTCCTCCATATATTGGAAACATTTGACATTGGTAATCACCCTCCCTCTTCTTTAAATTCTCTCTTCCTTTGGCTCAGTCTTTGGATTCTTCCACTAACTTCCATACAACCACTTTTTCTCTTTAAACTGCCCCTTTCCCTTCCTACCCTGTAAGCGTGGGTATTCTCCATGGACACTCCTTCTGATCTTGTCTCTGACTTCAGGCATGGTGATTTTACATATCCCTACAACATTTCTTATCCCCTCTATGTGGTTGACTTCCAAAATTTATCTGTGTATCCAAACTCTCAGACCTGCATATCCATGTATTTGATTACTATCTCAGCTTGAATGGCTTTTTAACACCTTATGTTCAGTTATATCCAAAGCTGAACCCATTTTATTTTGACTAAAACCAGCAAATCCCCTCCTTTCCTTCTTTGTTTAGAGTGTTGCTCTCTTTCTAGTCATCCAAATGGAACATTTTGGATTTATCTTCGACTCATCCACCTACTCCTTCAGTAAAGATTTTGGAGTCTACTATGTTATTTTTGTTTTTAAAATTTCCAATGGCTTACTCTTTACTATAGAATAAAGTCTAAACTACTTTGGTTAGCAATATGCTCTACAACATGCCCCCACCTTATCTTTCCTGATGTATATCACTTGCAGGCTATCTTTCAGCCAACAGGAACTAGCCATTCTGAAAATGCACCCCATGGCATGCCCCTAAACTTATGCACATTTTTTCCTGCCATTTGGAATAGAATCATATCCCACACTTCATTTTGATTATTATAATCCTACCTGTGCTCAAGTTCTTCTCTCTTAAAAGAAATATTCCATTAACCTTGCTCAAATTCTTCTATTTTAAAGAAGTATTCCACATTTCTTCCTACCTACAAGTAATTTATCTATTTCCTTTATGTTTACAACATAGAGTGCTTGCTTATACTACTTGCCAATTATTCAAATGAAGTGGCTAAGTTTGAGTTTCTTGTTATTGAAAAGGAGGAAAAGAGTACAACAATGGGGTAAGATTTTGGGTTAAACATTATCATGCAAAGGTCTGATGATAGATAGAAGATCTCAACTGGAAGACATGATCAAGGATGACAATTAGGAAGGAGAACAGTTCAGATTTGTAAATTAAGGATGTGGTGTTCTTTTTTCATTCTTCATAAAATAGAGTAAACCACTCTATTTTATGTTGGAGTAGAGACATTTCAATTACATCTCAGAAAAGGGAATAGAGCCAGAGATAATTGGAAATTGACCAGTGAAGCTGAATACTTAGAAAATTGTGTGCAAAAATGTAGACTTGAAAGAAGATTATTTGGAAGTGCATGCTAACAATTTGCAGTATGCTTACATAAAAAAAGAAGTGATCCAGTAGGGCTGACAGGATTTATATGCAAGAGAGAGTAGAGGTCCGACATATGAAATGAAAGATAGCACTTTTTCTGATCATGCAATGGTACTAGCTGAAATTAATTTCTTAAAAGCTTGGAAATGTGGCAGAAGTAAATGGAGGATGAGCAAATTCATATAACTAAGGGAAGGTATTCAAAATGATGAGGAATGGTCAAGGAGAGAAGCCCTGCTTTCATTCCAAGCTGTCAGAGAGGATTGGTACAGATGAGAAAATAATTTGAGGAAAGCTCTCAAGGAAAGAAATGAAGCCAAATACTTTGAAGAGAAAAATAGATATTTTTCAATTTCAGAACAAACTAATGAAGAGCACAGTAAAAAAAAATAAAGAAATTAAAACTGAAATAGGGAAAATCAAAGGGCAAATGACAAATATCTGCAGTGGACTGAAAGAGTCAAGGTAACAGTGGGAAGCAGCAAAGGCAAGGACGGCTAAAGGTAACAGTGGGAAGCAGCAAAGGCAAGGACGGCTACTGACATTTTCTCATGTTCAGGAAGAGAAGAAAGTTGCCATGTGTTTGAGAGATATTAGACAGGTTAAGGTGACTTCAAGTCATTTATGAGAGTTCTTTATGGAGCTGTAATACAGGAAAGGAGGTAGGCTAATACTGGGGTACGCAAAACCAAGCAGAAAATCAAGGAATGACTCAGCAACAGACTTCACAGCTCAAAATGTGAGTGAACATCATGAACAAGGTGTTGATGAGAAAATCTGGATCTGCAACCCTTGTAGATGCAGCACAGTGATAAATCTACCAGCTTTGTGGTCAGAGGTGACTTTTAGTGCCGCTTCTACTTCGTAAACAGCCATGTGACTCTGGACAAATGTGTTTTGTTTCCAGATTCTTAAATTTCTCATCTGTACAGAGACCTCATGTTTTTATGAAGCTCAAATGAGATAACATTTATGCAAATATCTTGAACAACATTTAGATATTATTATTCCAAGACTTTTTGGAATAGGCTGAGCAAACATTTATCTGTGGGTTTCTCTGGTATATGGCATAACAAGGAAATGACCAATATGATAAAACAAGCAGAGGGAGTGATGTTTGAGAAAAGAAAAACTTAGAAACTGAAAGTCACTGACATTTCTAAACAATGCTTTTAGAAATCTTCCTATTAAAAACTCATGGTGGCATGATTCATGATGCATGAAACGCATCTAAACGATATCTAAAGGAGTGACAGGTGATCAGTGAACTTCAGAGATTACGTAAGACGCCAGAGGACATTTATTATCTTTCAACAAAAACACTCTGTTTTAACCAAATGCAATTTTATAACTCATGCAGAGCTATTCTGGAATAGAAAAGGGGCTGTAGTATGTGAATAAAACACAACTATCTGCCTTTAGACCATATCCCCCTCCATATCTCTGTGCTCGTTTAGTTTGAGGAAAGAAATGAGTGATGTTGAAAGTGAGGTTACCTTATCACTAAAGCCCCTTATATCTGTGCTGCTTTTGAGAAAATGTATCTGGAATGTGTATGAAATTGCATGTAAAACTGAAAAAAGGAAGGGGTACTCTATGATACAGGTCTTTTCCAAATCTCTATTGCTATAGCTCAGTTCAGGTCCACACTGGCGCTAAGATTATTGCTCGAATCATATTACCCTATGTCCAGTCTTACATCTCTTCAATCAATTCTTCACATTTGTTGTGAAAGTGATCTTTCTAAAGCACAATTCTGAACATTTTACTGACTTGCTCAAAACCTTCAGTGATTATCCACCACTTACTTGTTGCACAAGTCCACAATTTTTTTCTGTAAAGGGCCAGATAGTAATTTTGGCTTTGTATGACACACACAGTCTTTGTAAAAACATTTTTCTTTGCTTTTTTTTCACATCCATTAAAAATTTGCAAACCATTCTTAACTCATGAGTTGTACAAGCCAAGGGCTGCATTTGGCCCTTCAGGCTGCAATTTGTTGCTCTCTAAAGAAAGTGCAAGCTCTTTAATAGAGAATAACAAGTCTCTCCCTAATTTGGCTTACTGATTTTTTCTCTGGTCGTACATATTGCCAGAAACACTTCCCACACCTTCTGCTGCAGTAATGTTGAATTGTTGGCAGTATCTGGAAGTACACCAAGCTGGGTTTTGTACTTCTGTACTTGTTCACATTATGTCCACTAAAATTGTCCTCCCTTATCCAACTGGCAAACTCTCTCAAGACTGCTAAAATACTAAATATTTCTTGACCGGCCCAGTTATAGCTGGTGCCTGTACCTCATAAATAATGTGGATCACAGTATCTGTAGTTCTTCACTGGTGAATATTTGCTCCCCAGCTCCAATGTGATCCTTTCAAAGGTAAAAAATGTCTTATTTAGATTTGCATCCCTAACACACAGTAGACATGTAGTAAATGTTTGTGGAATGATTGGCCCAAGGTAGAGTGTTATCAAGTCATCCCAAACCAGTAATAAATAGCATAAAAATAAACGAAGAGAAGATCAGAAGTC
This sequence comes from Piliocolobus tephrosceles, assembly GCF_002776525.5. NCBI lineage: Eukaryota > Metazoa > Chordata > Mammalia > Primates > Cercopithecidae > Piliocolobus > Piliocolobus tephrosceles. The sequence goes on from NC_045445.1 coordinate 22,879,383, forward strand.
CTCTGACTTGTGAGTGACTTATACACAGAAGTGAGTTATTATTTTCATAGTCTCTAGAGAAGCTCTCTAAGTCCCACTCTTATACCTTGCTGTGAGAATTCCTCATACACCCCCTAGGACATGAGCATGGTGGCAGAGACCCTCATGGAATATTCTTTTGGGGATCAGAAATCTCATCTAACAGTGTCAGTGTTTTTAGAATTCTGCACGGAGACTCAACACCTATCTTCCAATAAACATGCTTTCAAAAGTATGGTGCTAGGACTTTTAGTATTATTAGTGATAAAATGATGACCTAAATAGGTGTTGGTAAGCTGCCCTTGGAATGTAGCCACCCTGTCTCAGTAGAGAAAACGTGCTCTGAGTTCCAAGCTGATGACTTATGAGTTAGCTTTTGGACATAACTCATTCCTAAGTTTGGGGCTGTCTCTACTTAAAATATATCAAGCATAGGTCAGAGGAACTGGAATAGGAGTCACCCAGATTAAGAGCAAAGCCATAGAAATGAGAGCCAAAGGGAAATACGATATTACAGTGTTTCTAAAATTAGAGAATGGGCCAGCGAGGCTCTTCATTGGGAAGTCTGGAGGGAAAGATTCATAAAGGAAATAGACTTTAGAAAACAAAGAACAGGAGCATTTGGATGAAACATAGAAAATAGCAATTGTATCTAACATTTATTGAATGATTACCCTGTGCTAAGGGCTGTTATAAGGGCCTTACATGAACCATAAATTTAATCCTTCCAACAACACTATAAGAGGAATACTATTACTATTTTTATTTTGTGGATGGGGAAAGTGATGCACAGAGCAGTTAAGTAATTTGCCTAAGCTGTAATGGAACAGCTAGTGAATGTGGAGCTCGAATTCAAACTCAAGTTTTCTGATTCCTTTGCCCACCACTGAAGCATGTATATTCTGATGATATATACATGGTACCACAAACAAAGTGCGGTGTGGAACCGACAGGGACTTTTTCCTGGCCCTCTTAAAACCTAGAAAAACTGATTCAGAAGAAAATCCCTAATGAAGGAGGGTCAGGCAGAATCAATGGAGAATTGTTCTTTCCAATGAATTTGCCTCTTGATCTCTGGTAGCAAATCACAGCAATCAAGGAGTAAGCATCACACTCCGTTTGCCCACGATAATGACAGAAAACTTATGGGAAGAGACAATTTTGTAAGGTATTTTTAAGAACCCAAAAAGTATCAATCTTCAGAAAGAAAGTAAATAAAAAAGCCAAGTATAGAAAATATTGTGACCAGAAAGCCATCCACCCAAGAAAAGACATGGGAGGAAAGGAGGTTTTAGAAGTAAGAAGACATACATATCCACCTTCTGAATGTGCTATGGCAGAATTTTATTTTATTTTATTTTTTACATATTAACATTGGTTTATTAATTGTTAACACATGTATCATATAAATGTGACATGCCAGTAATAGCAAACATTGAATATGTAGAATAATGCAGCTCTATAATTTTTCAGGAAATATATTTTCTTTTTTTTTATTATTATACTTTAAGTTCTAGGGTACATGTGCATAACGTGCAGGTTTGTTACATATGTATACTTGTGCCATGTTGGTGTGCTGCACCCATCAACTCGTCAGCACCCATCAACTCGTCATTTACATCAGGTATAACTCCCAGTGCAATCCC
>NC_045445.1:22881146-22889314 GCF_002776525.5 Piliocolobus tephrosceles
TCCCCCCTCCCCATGATAGGCCCCGGTGTGTGATGTTCCCCTTCCCGAGTCCAAGTGATCTCATTGTTCAGTTCCCACCTATGAGTGAGAACATGCGGTGTTTGGTTTTCTGTTCTTGTGATAGTTTGCTAAGAATGATGGTTTCCAGCTGCATCCATGTCCCTACAAAGGACGCAAACTCATCCTTTTTTATGGCTGCATAGTATTCCATGGTGTATATGTGCCACATTTTCTTAATCCAGTCTGTCATTAATGGACATTTGGGTTGATTCCAAGTCTTTGCTATTGTGAATAGTGTATGGCAGAATTTTAAAGTCAGTTGGTCAAAGTTAAGATGAGAAAAAGAATAACAAGTTACTATGACACAAAGTATATAAAAAATGTTGGCTGCCTATAACAGAAAGTACATATAGCATCTTATTAAATGGAGAAAAAGGATAAAAATAATCACAATCTTGGTCATGAAGACTCTTGGGAAGAGCAGAAATACTAAAGCTCATAAATGTGTATGAGAAGTCGGAGTTGAAATGGCCAGAGGGTCGCTAAAGCATATCATGGAAGAGGAGACAGAGAAACAGGAGAAGGCAAAAGAATAACAACTTCAGTATAGACATTTCTATAAGAAATTGATATGATGGAAATTTAATATTTGTAGAAACAATGTTGGTTGAGAGAAGACTACTTTAAAATAAGAAATTATAAATATAATTTAAAAGCACTTATTAAAAGATAAAGCACTTTACATACAAAAGGCACTTCTTGCCATGGAATGTTATCACCTAAATGGGAGAACTGAGGGGCCATTTGTCCATTAGGTTCAAATTGGTGCAGACACCTATAAAATGTTATGAGAAGCAAATGTTGTATTATGGTTGTATAACCACTGTCTTGTATATGAATTTTTTCCACTTCATGTGGCAAGTACAAAGATGTTTGGTTACAAATATCTTATGGCTTATACTCAAGAGAAAGGGCTCTCCCTGATAGGCTACTATGGCTGTTGCGCCTGCCTCCACATACCTACTGCCTTATTCTCTCTGTGAACTACTTTGGGCACATCCATGGCTTTAGATTTTAATGTGGGGCTTGAGAAAATGTTAATATTTATGGTAAATTTTATGGTAATATTTATGGTAAATTGTTAATGAGTGCCTAGTGGGGACCATGGAAAGAATGCTCACTAAAATTTTGTCGTGTGTTTTAAAGAAACATAAATTTAAATAATGGGCCAAGTTTTCACTGTTTTTCCTGCACTTTGGAGAAGTTTAAAGAGAACCATTAGGATTTTTCATTTCCTTTGGCTAACTTTCTAAGTGTACCTTTTATGTCCTTATTTCTCTGAATATAAATTGGGGGATTTAACATGGGAGTAACTGCTCCATAAAGTTTTGAGACAACTTTATCCTCTTCCTGGGTTCCCTTTGACTGAGGTTTCAAGAACATGTAGATGACTGCTCCATAAAATATGGTGACTCCAGTCAGATGAGATCCACAGGTGGAGAAAGCTTCACGCCTAGCCTCCACAGCACAGCAACTATGAAAGGAGATGAGGAGGAAAGAGAAGGTCAGGGGCAGTGTGAACACACTGATAACCAGACCCAGAATCAGGCTGACAAGGGTGTCTGAGCAGATGAGCTTCAGCAGGGCCTGGATCTCAAGGTAAAATGGTTGATGACATTGTGTTAATAATAACTAGCAGGAATTGTAATGATTAGTGTGACTGCTGCTAAGAAGGCATGGGTCCAGATTCCCAAGGCCAACTGTATACAGACCCGATTGTTCATAATAATAGTGTAATGCAGGAGATAAGAGATTCCAACAAACCTTTTGTAAGCCATGCCAGCAAGGAGGAGACATTGTCATCCCCAGAAAGAGGGGTGTGATCATCTGAACAGAACAGCTGTTATAGGAGATGGTGGGGAAGTCCTTGATGCATTGGGCCAAGACTTAACAGCTCCCAGCTGGTGGAATAACACATTTCAAGGGAGGATAAATTACTGAGGAAAAAACAAAACAAAACAAAACAAAAAAAACATAAGAGTATGAAGTCGAGAATCTCATCTCACTACAGCAACGATAAGGATGTTCTCAAACATTGTGACCAGTAGAGAAACAGCAGTTCCAAGAAGAAGGCAGTCTGGATTTCAGGGTGTTGGCAAGTTCAACAAGGACGAGTTCGGTCATCTCAGCAGCATTGTCTCTTTTTAGACCGCCCATTTACTTGTCTCAAGCATTGGGAAAAGAGACAAAACAATGTCATCTACATGAAGAAATAAGAGGAAGAGCATCTCAGTAGCCTGTTATAGTTCATGTTCTGGAGCTCTAATTAATTACTGTGTGTCATTTATTTTACGGGATTGGGTTCAACTGTTCAAGTATCCAGTGGTGGAAATATATGTTCTCTTTGCTTTTCTGTCTTGTAGAAACTTATATGACCTAGGACAGTCTGATTTAGTTGTATGGACTGTTAAAACCCAAATAGAGGTACTTACATTGACATTGAGTCAAATAGAATTATTACTCTCATAAAGGGGTTTAGCTACATGATTGATTTTACCCTTGACTGAAAAAAGGGCAAATAAACTACATCTGTCCAACAAAAATGTTTTCCAGCTTTATTTAAGTTGATTCACCAATTTAATAATAATTTTTAAATTTAAACTCAAGGATACAGTTTTGAATGCTTGAAATACTTCTTTACTTTTCAATCCTCTTTTCCCCTTATATGTCATATTAGAACCACCTATATATGGTGAATTAGAAAGTGTATATGTAGCTAAACCATCTAGTCAATTCAATGGAAAAACACCAGTAGCCAAATTGACATGCAATAAACCAAGCAATTGGTGGATTTACTGAAATCTCACTCTTTGCTCAATTGTTCTGACATCTATCTTCGACTGACAGAAGCTTACTATGTGCAGATCCTATCATCTCCATATAGTTTCGAACAAGAGCTTAAAGGGTGATGGGGAAATCTTAACAGATAAAAGGATTTCATGTGGACAATATTTACCAGCAATTGTGAAAAGGGACAAGGCAAAATTTGAATGCATGTTTCAAAGACAGTTCAAAAAGAAAAGACAGAGCCTTTTCAGTTTTACATGGTTTTAGTAGGGAGTGAAAGATATGACCAATTGAAGTGTCTGTTGGCTTTAGAATTTTCGTATTGAGAAACAGCATCAATCTCACCATATTGTATAGTTATATTAGTGCTGTATATAATTGTGTAATTCCTTGTAATTTTTTAACTAAAAGGCAAACTGTTGAAATACAGAAAGAAAGCAAGGGAGCCAGCTAGATCTAAGCTTAACTTTTGGTTTAGTCACTAAAACCTGCAGTCTTGAGAAAGTCAGTTTTCTCATATGTGAAATGGGAATCCACCCAGCCTCTTGCAGGATTGTTCTAAGAATTAGGCAAGATCATTTCTATAAACAAACAAACAAACAAACAAATAAATAAATGTGTCCGGTACATTTATAGCCACCCAAGATACCTTAACTTCTGCTTTCACGCCCCATGCAGACCTTCCCTACAGTTTGGATTTCATTTTATAAACACGTGCCAAAGTGTCATTGCACCCTACCTTTCCTTGTGAGGTTATCACATTACCAGAAACAATACAATCTGAAGTTTTAGGTTTGAGCAACAACTAAAGAAAGTTTGACTGTGTAAGTCATTAAAATTTGTTCCTGATGGTAGGCGGGAAAGACACATAAAGAGATGAAAATTACTCACTGACTTAGGGCTGGAGGACAGCAACAGAGAAGTGCACCTCATTCATAACAGAAGCATTTTGCAGTTGGCGACACCCCCACAAATGACTAATCTCCAAGAAGAAATTTGATTCCTTCAACTGCAAGGAAAAGAAGTTTAATACAAGCAGCTGTGGTAATAAATCTTCCTATCAGTTCTGGTTATAAGGCTGGAAAATCTTAAGTTAACTGTGCTGGTGAATCATGCACAATTATTTCTACTTGTTTAAATATCCTTTTATTTTATTTACACAAAGGTGGCATGTAATAAGGCGACCATGAAAGGTTGGTGTCCAAGAAACAATAAAAAATTCATTTTCTCGCATATGTAATATTAATATAGATGCCAGTTCATGACATGCAGTTTTTCTTTGCCTGTACAAATATTAAAATGATATTTCTTCTTCTAGTGTTCTAAATTCTGTTACTGTGTTCCCAGCTACAGAAAAATAAATTGAGGAGATGTCCTTTCTGAATACACTGAAATCTTTTAAAAATGTTGGTGTTTGCCAAAGTATAGTCTACATACAGAGCAAAAATACTTAAGCAGCATTAAAAGAAGCCAGGATTCAAATGCAAGAGTAAGATAATGTTTAGAAATGTAGATAATCATGTGGTGGTTTAAGAATTGATAACCTCAGTCTTGAAGAAAAATTTCCACTTTGGGAACTTATAGGATGTCCCTGCTTTGCAGTTAACTCTCCCAATATAAACACACAGACAGAGAGAAAACAAAGAAGGAGGAGATATCTGCTATGTTTAGCTCATTAAAATAAAGTTCATTTTCCTTCCAAATTGGTTAATGAGAATTTCAGTGAATATTCCTGATAGCAATGATTCTGGTCAGTAAACATGGTTGTGGTGAAGAAAGCAAGACTTCCTTCTGTCTGGGCAGTTCTTCATTCTTTCATTTTTTTCTTCTTGCAAGTTAAATGTTCAAGTAGTACTATGAAGATTTTTTTTTTTTTTTTTTTTTTTGGGAGGGGGGTTTGGTCTTTGCTCTGTCGCCCAGGCTGGAGTGTAGTGGCCGGATCTCAGCTCACTGCAAGCTCCGCCTCCCGGGTTCACGCCATTCTCCTGCCTCAGCCTCCCGAGTAAGCTGGGACTACAGGCGCCCGCCACCTCGCCCGGCTAGTTTTTTTGTATTTTTTAGTAGAGACAGGGTTTCACTGTGTTAGCCAGGATGGTCTTGATCTCCTGACCTCGTGATCCGCCCGTCTCGGCCTCCCAAAGTGCTGGGATTACAGGATTGAGCCACCGCGCCCGGCCACTATGAAGATTTAATATTGAGGAATTTTGAAGACCAAGATATATATCACAGTAGGAGTGTGTAACAACTTTTGTGTCTGCTGGGTCCTCTGAATGATATGCTCTGTTGATCAGTCAGGTTCTCTCCCAAGTATGATTGTGAGTCCAACGGAGATTGGGCATAATTTAATTTTTATGTAGTTGTTTGTTAACTTTAGGGACTTTAGACCCCATATAACTAAGCTTAAAGCTGGGTGTACACTTTGGGGGCTGTAAGCCCCTGATTTTTGCAAACAAATCTAAGTCATCTGTTTTCTCTGGTATTCTACTTTGCACAGAAGAAACTCTTAAAAGATATTTGCTGAAATAAATCCTCTTGATGTCACTTTGACTAAGTGGATTCTTCCATTCAAGTAGTTTTATGCTACATTCAATCATACTGTTTTTGACCATAGGACTCTGAATAATGTATTTTTTTTCTGAAATTTTAAATCTTCAGTTCCTTAGTTCAAAAATTGTTGACTGATAGAGCAATGGTCTGTTGAAAGGCAGCAGAAGAGAACTTTCAGCCAGTCAGTTCACATTGGACTTTTGTGAGTCACTCCTTCTATCTGTCCACAGAGGGTTGGTAGTAAGATTTGCCCTTTCTTTCTGGTTCTGTCCTAGGGACCATCTCACCTGGAAGGTAAAAAACATATTAAACCTCCATAAAAATTCACAGAAAATGTAAAAGAGAATAAGATGCTGAACATTTGCAGGAGCATACAAATAGGGAGAAATTGCAGTGCAATCAAGGAAATATTTCACAGAGGACATGGTTGATGCCTCCATAATGAAGATTACAGAACTGGCATAGAGGCAAGCTACAGCAGGAATAGAAGGATTTAGCTGTCCAGGCATCTGATGGAAGTCTCATTCTGTTAAAAGCAGAGCATCTGATAAATTTGGGATTTGCCTTGCTGACAATTTCATTTCTCAGAAGGTTAAAGAATCATTGAGGGGAAATGATACTATGGACCTAATTGTGATGGTATGGACAGGAATGTTGGGAGAAAATAACCACATCATCTGGGAGTTCATAATAGGAAGAAACTGTATGGCCAATATTTCTAAAAGGAAAATTGGCTGTGAGGCCTTAGATATTTTTCTCTCAATATTTTAATTTGAAATTTCTTAAACCTCTGATGATAATTTGACCAGAGCTAGAGAGTCTCAAGAAATTTAAGATGAAAATAGATCTTTTTCACTTCAAGACCACAGCACAGAGCATGCAAACGGCCCAGACTTTGTTCTCCTGGGTGTAGACAGTACTTACATAGCAATCTCATAAGTCTCAGTTGACATCAGCTTTTCCAGCTTGTAATCAAAGTACACTAGACTCATCCCCATAGCATACTGGCCTGTGCAACCTCATCTGAAAGTTTGCCAGCTATCTGAATTTGACTTATCCTATGATTTTTTTTTTTTTCAGAGCACTTTGGTATATATAGGCAGAATATATGCCATGCAGAATCATTCACTTTCATTTATCCATTGAACAAATATTTGTTGAGTTCTTATTATGTGTTCAGTTCTGGTTTAGTTGCTGAGGGTAGAGCAATGAGCAAAAGAGGTAAAATTTTTTTTTTTAACCTATATTCTAATGTGGTGAGAAAGATAATAACAAGTAACAAATAAAATAATTTCAGATAGTAAGAACTGTTATGAAGAAAATAAAACAGGGCAATTTGAAAGATAGTGGTGAAACAAAATTATTATTATAAATGTGAGGTTTCAAGGGAGGTGACATTTCAGTTGGGACCAAAATGTCCCAACAGCCACGTGAAAATCTAGGGAAAGATACTCCCAGGCAGAGGGAACAGCAAGTGCTCGGACCCCAAGGCAAGAACAAGTTGAAACTGTTTGCTGAATAGATAGGAGTTAAGTGTGGCTGAAGCATAATGTAGTGTGACCAAATGTCCTAGTTTGTCCAGGACTTTCCTAGTGTTAGCATCATTAAGTCATGTGTATGAGGAAACCCTGCAATCCTCGCATGTGATTTGGGATTACCACTGAAACTCGTGAATAAAATTAACTTCAGAGTCAGAGTATGTTTCTCTATGCTAAGAATGCTACAGTCTTTCCACCTCATTTTAGATGATATAGTTCCAAGATATCTCAATCACAAACTCAGTTCTGCTCCTGAAAGACATTGTGGCGGTACTCCTGTAGTAAGTCACTTAGGATAATCAGCTATTTTTAATAGTATTATACTTAGCAGGGAAGTAAGGCCACTGACACTGAATTTTGCACACAAACTACTCTCAAACCATTTAGTTCACTTCCTGTAACTGTACAATTGATTTTCTTTTAACCTCAAGGATCAACTTTACCATTTGCCAAGTGATGCTTCATCTTGTTCAGTTTGACTCAGAGTTCCAGTCCACTGAGGTCTTTTTGAATGTTAATTCTGGCATCCAAAACTTTACTTCCTTCTTGCTTTCTTTGTGTTAACAAAAATTTGATAAATTTGCCTTCTGGCTTTTTATCTAAGTCATTTGATAAAAATTTTAAACAGAACAGGGCCCTGGGTATGTCACTGGAGACATTCTTCCCACATAACATTGATCCGTTAATCAATATGTTAGGAGACATTTATTTAAGCAGATACCAAGTCCTAAAATTCCAAGTTTATTGTTTTACCCATGGTTTGGGATATGGCATGTAATCATGGGTCAAAATACTGCCTCCAGGTAAAGTTTCTCCCAATTGCTCTTGCAAATAATGGGTAATAAGACTGGAAATGTGTCCAGAACGGGTGGAGAACAATAAGCAAATCTTAGAAAAAGTAAAAGAGCCTGCAAAGCTGATTCAGAGGTCTTGAACACTGTGGAAGACCGACCGGGTGCGGTGGCTCAAGCCTGTAATCCCAGCACTTTGGGAGGCCGAGACGGGCGGATCACGAGGTCAGGAGATAGAGACCATCCTGGCTAACACGGTGAAACCCTGTCTCTACTAAAAAATACACAAAGGGCTAATTTACAGAATCTACAAAGAACTCAAACAAATATACAAGAAAAAAACAAACAACCCCATCCAAAAGTGGGGAAAGGATATGAACAGACATTTCTCAAAAGAAGACATTCATACAGCCAACAGACACATGAAAAAATGCTCATCATCACT
>NC_045445.1:22909314-22927256 GCF_002776525.5 Piliocolobus tephrosceles
ACGTTATGCACATGTACCCTAGAACTTAAAGTATAATAAAAAAAAAAAAAATGGGCTATTTATTTTTGGTTGCCAGGTACCTCCTTGATAAAAAAGGGATATCCATCCAAAAAGGTGGGTCTACCTCAGTATGCAGGGCCTGAGTTTCTGGTTCCAACTTGCTTTTTTTTTTCATACTGCTTTTCCCCTCTGTTGAAATATTTTTCCATATGTTTTTTCTTATTGTCATTTGTAATCAGCCATCCCCACGACATATGGGCTCATTAAATATGTCAGATAGAAGCAATAAAAGGAAAAGACAGAATACCTAGACATTTGGGTGGATCTGGCACAAGGACTAAAGACCATTTTCAGGTGCTGAAATGTATTAGGTATCTGTTTGCACATCTCAGCTTTACCTACGTGCTAATTCAATGGTCATTATGGCAATTGGCTGTGTGGGTTTCAACATACTTTGTGTAAGTGTACCCTGATAATACCTCACCATATACCCTAATTGTATGCCTCTCAGCTCCTGGGATGGGATTGCTGGTGAGCTTAACTGTAGGAGCACACTTAATGCTGATACAATGCCTATAATGTAAAACCTGGAATCATGAATCACTGGGTGAATGCATGAAACTTTGTCCATTGGGAGATAAGCGACGGTGGCTGAATTCATCCTCCTTGTTTCCACTCACAAATGAAGTTGAGCTGATCCAACTTCTTAAACAATTCAATGAGATTAAGCAATCAGTCTCAGTTAGCTGAGATCAGCTCAATAATGCATCTTCAAATTGTCTTTCCCTATTTCCTTGATTCATTACCCATGTCCCTCATTCTTATCCCTTGGAATTGTGTTCTCAATACAACAACTGCATTTAATTGCTGTTCCTCAAATCCAGACTATGATATGAGATAGGCCCTGGTAGAAAAGGCATAATTTGGGCAAACATAATCAAAACAAACAAATAGAGGATGCAGACCAGCAGTCAGAATTGGGGATTTAGTAAAACCGAAAGCTTATCCAGACATATTGGTGGGGCATAGTGATAAAAAAAATCCAGCGTGTATTGGATGCAGTACTCAGCAGTCCGGGCAGTCAGTCATAATTCAGGAGTTTTGACAGCAGAAAGCTGTACTACATGTCAGGTAGGACTCTAATCTCTGGAAAGATGGTGAGAATGCTGTTGGCAAGAGTAAGGTTGCTTCTGAGTAAAAGAGGTCCTGGACTGGGCAGTTGACCAGGACCCAAAGAACTAATTGGAAAAAAGGTAATGGAGGTCAGTTGGGACACAGGGTCAAATATGGGATGGAAGTTGAATGTCCTGATATTGAAATCACAAAGGTACACAGAGTTTTCTATATATCCCTTGCCCAAATTCATGACTGGAATTGAGGTGGAGTTTAGTATGAAGACAGGTAGGCAAAGTAATTCCTGCCATGGGGAGAGAAGTGTTTCAAAGACCAAAGACTGGAAATGACACAGAAATTGACAGCAAAGGCAGTATTCCCATACTTGATGATCACCTGGTAGATGGGGTGAAACAAGTAATACACTTCTCATGCAGCTCCTAGGTTTTATGGTATAGTATAAAACTCCTTGACCAATATGAATTTCTTCACTTGTTTGATGAGAATGCTTGAACACACCAGCAAAAGGAATGACAATCAAGAGTTTACCTTACAACAATTTACTTTAAGACAAAATCTTAGATGTATGATGGAAATGACACTGAATTTAATCATGACACCCAGCTGTAAGTTGTGCCCTTTTGTGAATGAGTCATTTGATGTCCCTGAGTCTTATTATCTCTTCTGAAAATGAGGCTAATATTTGGCCTACCTACCTCATAGGTTTGTTGTAAGTACGAAATGTGATAACACACATGAAAACAATTTGTAAATTGCTATGCTTTATGCAAATATTAGTTATTACCATAAGAAAAAGTGTTTAATTGAAGGAAATAGAGCTTCTTATATGATTCAAAAATAGTAATGTTGGCTTCAGGAGTGAACAAATTTTTCTAGATTTATGATATTAAGTTACTGGGCCACTGCTTTGTCCTTTCTAGCCTAATGCCAAAAATATGGCTTTTGAGTCCCTGTCTATGTAGCAAATACCTCACTATCCTCTGGGAAAGTCCAGTGTAGATGTCATTTAATAAACAACATCATTAAAGATTAAGAAAAGTAACATTGAGTCATTGTCATATATGCTACAGGGTCTTGAATAATGTCCAGGGTGGAAATGTGTTCTCTGTGAAAAACTTTATTCTCAGTGTTATAGAAAAGCATTTGACTTATAAAATAAAATGTCTAAATGTGTACTTGTGTGCGATCTTATGTATGTAAACTTTTCCCTATCACCATTAAAGTATTCATTGAATAAAGTCTTGATGTCTACATTACCATATTAGTGTTTTCTAGATGGGGTTGTCCATGCTCTTGATACTTGGAAGCATGGCCCACATACTAGTGGCATTGGAGTCATCTGGGAACATGCTAGGAATGCAGAATCTCAGCTTCCCCACACAGCCTCTTTAATCAGATTCTGCATTTTATCAAGATTCTCTAAGTGATTTGTAAAGTTTGGAAATTAGGCGTCTACAATAACCTGCCCTTTTAAGTCAACCCACTTCACACTTCTTAACTCCACAGCCTCTGTTCCTGTGTCCTGATCCGCTATGCTTTGGAGACCCTTACATCAAACCCTATCTCTAGAGCTTTGGACTTGCCATTTCCTTGTATGTATATGTATTCCCCCATATATTTGAAATTCCACCTTTCCTTGTGAATGTTGCTTTGACGCACCAACTTGGTGTCCTTGTTGCTTTTGATATATAAATATATACTGTATATATTATAGCTCTATCTTCTTAGAACCCAATGCCATACCCCTACTTATTTAATTCAGCTAGCAGTGGGTAGGCCAGATCAACTTCCTAGGAAGGAAGGGAATTGAAGAAAGCTAATTTGGCAGTAGCATAGAAGCTGCCTAGATTAGGTGGCTTATGTGCATTTGAGTCTTAACTAAATTTATTATTCTCTTCGTCTTAGTTTTTCAGGACTCATCTGGTCCTTTTCAGAGTATAAGCTCCTGAAAGAGAAAATCTCTCCCTTTACTTCCTGGACTTTTATTTCTCTAAGTAGATAGGGAGGTACTAGCATAGGCAAAACAAAGCAATATCTGGTCCAAAAGTCATTCTGATCTGGCTCTAGGATATGAAATTAGAAACTTGTTGAGCAGACATAGCAAGAATAAATGGTATACTGGGGAAGATGTGGAGAGTATGCCTTCCTGCCATATCTTTCTTCTTCCTTAGGCAAACACCATGGCTGCTTAGCTGCTTCAGAGCTAGTGTATGACCCATCACCTACGTAGTAAGCCTAGCATTAATTAGCTATTTTTCCTGATGCTCTCTCTCCCCTCACCCCCCCACCAACAGGCCCCAGTGTGTGTTACTCCCCTCCCTGTGTCCATGTGTTCTTATTGTTCAGCTCCTGCTTATAAGTGAGAATATGCAGTGTTTGGTTTTTTGTTTCTGTGTTAGTTGGCTGAAGATAATGGCTTCCAGCCTCATCCATGTCCCTACAAAGGACATAATCTCATTCATTTTTATGGTTGCATGGTATTCCGTCGTGTTTATATACTATAGTTTCTTTATCCAGCCTATTTTTGATGGGCATTTGGGATGAACCTATACATAGAAAACCCCATGGTCTCAACCCAAAAGCTTCTTAAACTGATAAGCAACTTCAGCAAAGTCTTAGGATACAAAATCAATGTGCAAAAATCACAAGCGTTCCTATACACCAACAGACAAGCAGAAAGCCAAATCATGAATGAACTTCCATTCACAATTGCTACAAAGAGAATAAAATACCTAGGAATATAGCTAACGAGAGATATGAAGGACCTCTTCAAGGAAAACTACAAGCCACTGCTCAAGGAAATCAGAGAGGACACAAACAAATGGAAAAAAAATTCCATGCTCCTGGATAGAAAGAATTAGTGTCACAAAAATGGCTATACTGTCCAAAGTAATTTATAGATTCAACGTTATTGCCATTAAACTTCTTGGAGAAGAGAAGTTTAAAGCAGAAGTTATAAGCAGGAGCTAGGCATGTTGAGATATACTGTTTACTCTATGTATAAGAGACCAATTCTCTTTTTTATGTGGCACCAGAGAGGCTGGACTGTCTATTCCTCTAACACTCATCTCTGTTTCTCTTTTAGGACTATGCAGAGTATGAATACCTCAAAGGGTAATGGATTAAAGGCCTAGGGGTATAAAATGTTTGTGTGTGTCTGTGTGTATGTGCCTCTGTCTCTGTGTGTATTTGTAGATCATTTTATTATCTGTAAGTTCTACCCCAAGATCTAGCACCTGCTTCTCCTCAGTCATTATTACAATCATTGAGGAATAAATTCATGTACTGGAGAACTATTTTCCAGATCCATGCCTGGATGAAGCTGTCATGGAGAAATTCCTTTGAAAACAACTGACCCCTACTTGATGGGGTCTGAGATAGGTTCATCTTTTATTCAATTCTGCTTTGTGGAAAATTGTAAGAGATGAAAGGACTGGTGATTCATTGAAAAAGATGCTGGGCAAGCTACCTAAGCTCATCAGACCTGTAGGCTTCCTTTGACCACCTTCATTAGGGCATCTTTCACATTCTTGTTCCTTGCAGTGTAAATAAGTGGGTTCAGCATGGATGATACTGCTCCATACAACACTGAAATGATCTTATCCTCATCTTGAAGAGATTGGGAGTGTGGATGCATGTACATGAAGATTGCTGTCCCGTAGTAAACGATGACCACACTCAATTGGGAGCCACAGGTGGAAAAGGTCTTGAGTCTGGCCTCTGCAGAGCAGATCTTCAGAACAGTCACAGCAATATGGAAATAGGAGAGTACAATGAGCCTAAAAGGCAGGAATAGTACTAATACACCACTGGCAAACATCAGGATCTCTTTGACCAGTACAGGAGAGCAAGTGAGTTTGAAAATTACTTGGAGCTCACATGTAAAAGGTTGACTACATTGTGGCCACACAACTGGATTGGTGCGACCAGGATGGACCCAAACTCCTGCCACCATCCAGATGCAAATATTGCTATTCATAATGAATGGGTAACACAAGGGTTTTGAGATGGCAACAAACATGTCATAGGCCATAACAGCAATAAGAAAACACTTGGCTGGGCATGGTGGCTCACACCTGTAATCCTAGCACTTTGGGAGGCTAAGGCAGGCAGATCATGAGGTCAAGAGTTCGAGACCAGCCTGACCAATATGGTGAAATCCCATATCTACTAAAAGTACAAAAATTAGGTGGCGGGCGCCTGTAATCCCAGCTACTCGGGAGGCTGAGGTAGGTGAATTGTTTGAACCCGGGAGGTGGAGGTTGCAGGGAGCCAAGATTGTGCTATTGCACTCCAGCCTGAGTAACAGAGTGAGACTCTGACTCAAAAAACAAAACAAAACAAAACACACTCCATCACCCCTCAGTAAAGAGAGAGTCATTTAGAATAAGCAGCCACTGTAGAATACACTTGCAAAGTCCTTCTAGCAGTTCACCAGAAACATGGGTGTGGAGCTTGTAGAGTAACAGATATCTAAGAAGGATACTTGGATGAAAAAGAAGTACGTGGGGGTTTGAAGATGGGAATAAATCTGGATAATAACAATGATGAGAATATTACCAACTAGGGTGACAGAGTAGATGAACAATATTGCCTAAAAGAAGAGTAGTTGAGATGCAGGTTGTCTGGAGAGTTCCACCAGAATGAATTTCATCATATTTGTATCATTTTCTTCATCTGAGGCAATCGTCATCCTTTCTATAAAGAGAAAAGGAAAGGTATGACAAATGTGATGTAATCTTAAGATGGGACTGGAGAAAGTTCGGGGCTGAATGATAAGGGGGAACTTCACCGGGGCAGGAAAGGAAGACATGTTTTATGCTAGTCTAACTGTATTCCTTTGAATCTTCTCATAGTTGTGGTTAGGGAAAACTTTATTGTCAAAGAGACCTTACTTTTAGCTCCTGCTCTCACTCATAATAGTCATGCTTGAAAAGGTAGGACCATACTCTACTATAGACTCTTTGTATTAAAAGGGGCATTTTAAAATCGAGACTTGTTTGCATGGCTATACCTGATTCCATATTGATAATAAGGGATTCAGGTGAGGTAGAGCTCTTCAAAGGAATTTCTACACTTGCCAAGGCATATACTTGGCCCAGAATGATGTTATAAGTTGTTAGATACAAGGGCAAGTAACTCAAATTCTAAACAGATCATTTCCCTTGTCTTTGCCTAGGTAACATAATTAAAATTATGTTGCTTCCAGTTGGACTTCAGGTCTTGAGCATCTGCTGTTTTTAGAGAGCAGTTTCTTTGGCAGAAGAAGGTGAGAGATACAGCAGAAACTAAAGATCTATTCATAGAACTCAAGGAACTTAGAAAAGGATGTGATCATGAAGAGGAGTCAGGGATGTGCCACGGGCAGCTCTGTGCCACCTAAGGGTCTTGCTCTCTGTGGAATCACATGCAATCCTTGCCAAGCATAACTGTACTATCATGTAACTGAATTATTATTCAAAGAACCAGTGTGAATCATACGCATGAGTACTGAGTAAGGAAAATTTAGTTTTGGATTAACCATTTAGTTGCTATGTGGCCCAAGGGAGCATCAGTTTCGTAATCTATAGAATAAGGAAAACTACCTGCCTTTCTAACTTCATAGAATTGTGAAATTCCAACAAGATAATGGTTGGGGAAATGCTGTGAAAATTATAAAGATATGCAAACAGAAGACTGTTGTTTCTGGAAGAAGAAATACAACCAAGATTTCACCGCAGTCAAGCTTGTTGCCTCTCTTTAAGGTGTAAGGGAGCCTAGGAATTCAGTAGTTGCATTTTTACACCTTTTCTTACTCTCTAAAGCTGGGTAAAATATTCAGTCAGAGTAGTGCTTTATAAACAGTTTTAAGTGTTGGAACTTATTTCCCACCATCTCTGTATTCTTGACAATAAGCCCTCATAAGAGCACCAGAATAGCCTATTCAAGCTAAGTATTCAGTGTTGGACAGAAATACAGAGGAGAGTTTAAGAGAGTGCACGGTTGAGTGATGTCTGCCAAGCTCCTTTACTTTCTCAATTGAGCCATATGAATGTATCTTTCTAGAAATTATCTAAACTAGGTATAAGAAGCTTTTACTACTAAGCAGAACTGACCCAACTCCCACATATAAGTCAGTGGACATATACAAGTAAAAAAATAACGTTAACAACTTTGTTTTGTTTATGAGGAAAAGAACATGATGATTTTAAAATAATCAAACTCTTTCCTTGTAAATTTAAAAATTCTTCTTTTTTCAAAACAAGAAGGCTAGCACTTCTTTATATGACTCACTGCACACACACACACACACACACAGAATAGTTTAAAATACACTTTAATGTAAGTTGCTTGCAATGTTACAAATTTAGTGTTCTGCATAAAGGTGTATCTATATATCTATATCTAAATTATGTATATTGTTTAGAAGTAAGGCCCATTTATTCAACCGCTTGATGAAACTGAGGCTATTAATAAGAAAATTAATATTTTCTTTATAGTTGAGGGTCATCACTGAGACAATGGAAAGATGAGGATAAGGAATGGGCAAAGAAAAAAGAGGGCATGAATATCAAGTACAAGGTATAAAGGAATAATATTTACATTTCTGGTGTGGTATAGGGAGGGTAGAATTAGGACTGGGAAAAAGTTAAAGGGAGGCAGAGTTCAGCTGAGTAGGAGACAAGTTTTCTGTCTAGATAGCTAGATTTATCTGACAATTATGGGATAAGCAGTTCCATGAATTAGTGAGCTCACTCCTTCAGTGATGCAACATTTAATTTCAGTCTGATCAGCAATAAAATAGAGGGGTCTCCTGTATTGGACCACAGGCTGAACTAGGCCCACTCTGTTCAGCTGTGAGAGTTATCATGCCATCATAGGGAAGAAGAGGCAGACAGACTCAGGGGCATAGAGAAGGCAAGAGAGAGAAGAGGCAGACCTAGAAGAAGGAGAGAACCAGAAGACTATAGAGGAAGCAGAGTAAGCAAAAAGATGGAAAGAGAAAGAAGAAACCATGCTTATCTAAAGGAAGGCAGGACATTGCTTAAGGAATTTTCTCTCTTTATCAAGTTTCTAAAAATGATTATCCTCATTAATTAGATCCATTTACACATTCCCTGTTAACTTGTCAACTTCTTGTTTCTGTTTCTGTCACACAACTGAACTTATTAGAAAGTAACCCAATGTACTACTAATGACCAAATCCAATGTTCTTTTTCGGTCTTTGATTCATTTCATCTAACACTACTTACTACCTTCACTTCTTGAATTTTTTTCTTCTTTTGTCTTCTAAGATTCATTTTTGTTTTATGTACTTCTCACCTCTGCTTATTCTTTTACTGTAAATTGTATACTTTACTGAACACCAAGGTTCAGTGACTTTTGCTACTGCGCTCTCTCTTCAGTATGGTTCTTCTGCTCCTTCCCCATGAAAGAGTTCCTTGTCAGTTCCCTCTTTCTTCTAACTTCTAAATGTATGTATTTCTAAGTTTTTGGTGGCATTCAAGATAAACTAGCTTACTCTATAGCAACAAATAGCCCCTAAACGTTGAGTGGCTTGAAACAATAAAGGTTTAATTCTTGCTCATGCTACATATTAATCAGACATTCATCTCCGCTCATTGAAGTGATCTAAGGACCCAGACCGAGTGGGGGATTCTTCTTGACACCTGCTTTAATGATTGCTGAAGCGGGGTAAAAGAAGCACAGTGAATTCTGTATGGCTTCTTCAAGCTTTTGCCTGGATGTGAATAAGTCATTTTTACTGACATTTAGTTGGCAATAGCAATCACATGGCAATGCTGTTATGTATCTGGAAGGAGGTGAGAACTGGAGTACCTGTAACAAGCTCTAGTGACCACCATATATTTCTTACTAATTTCTGTTTTTTACTCTTTCCATAGACGGTCATATCTGACCTCTCATATATAATTAGACTTACATCTGAGTCTAATTCTTATACTCATGTCTCCCAAAGCTTATAACTAGAGGTCAGACATCTTCTTTAGCTCATGAGTCACATGTTTATTTGGCTATTCCCAACCCCAGATTGTTGGAAACTAAATTAAAATAAACTTGTCACCATTCCATTTAAAACTATCATTGCTACTTTCTTATTCCTGCTAATGGCACCTCAATTTTCCCAATAAACCATGTTGGAAAACATTGTCATCATCCCTCCTATCTATAGTTTCCCATATCAGTCACTAAGGTTCAGTGATTTTTGCCACTGCACTGTCTCTTCAATATGGCTCTTCTGCTCCATTCCCATTATAATTTTCCTTGTCAAAGTCTTCTGTGTGTCTTTTCTTAGGATTTTCAAAATAGGCTCCAAACTAGTTTTTTACCCCTTTCATCTGCCCTGGAATTTTTGCCAGAGTAATCTTATGTTTTCATTATACTACACCCCTATCTAAAACCTCTGTTTCATTGTCAACTGCCTGTCGAAACAAGTCATGATTTTTTAACCTGACATTTGGTACTCATCATGTCCTGTCTTCAACCTAATTTTCTATTGGTTGCCTTCACTGAGTCTTGATTTTCCCTTCCTTTTTTTACTCCCTATATTGCATATGCCCAATGTCCCATGCATATTTAGGGTGACCAATCATCCCTGTTTGCACAGGACTGAGAAGTTTTCCAGGATGCAGCACTTTCAGTGCTAAAACCTGGGAAATCCCTGGCAAACTAGGATGCATTGTTCTCCCTACATATTCCATTCCCACCATTCCTCAAACATGCCACATTTTATAACTTTTCTCAAATCCCTTTGACAAGAATGACTACCTATCTTTATTCTATAAAAATTCTAGCCATTCTTTGTCTTTGCTCAATCTCCTCAAGATGCCCTTCTCCCGAGTCAGAATTAATATCTTTTGTCAATGTTCTTTCACAGTATTTTGTTTTTCTTTTCCCCTCTGTTAGAGCACATGCCACTTTCATCATTTAATTGTAGTTAATTCCATATAAAAAGTACATATTTATCTGCCTCTCTGGATTGTTAGTTCTTTAAGGGCAGGAACCCTGTATCATTTATCTCCTTATATGGTACAGTGTTCTGTTCATAGGAGGCACTAATAAATACTTGTTGGATGGAAATTATGATGCAAAGAGAAGGATCAGGGCAATAAAGGAAAGAAACATGAGCACAGAGCAGGTACAGCAGGAGACAGAGAGTGGAGATAAAAAGAACACATGCGTGTCCAGTTCTTTTCTCCTGCAGTGATTCCAGATCTTTTCTTTTCCCATTGGTACCTCTTCCAGACATTTTTTTCCTAATAACTATTCAAAACAACCCCTAATCTATTTCCTTAACTGGTTTTCATCAACTGCTCACTGATGACTTATTCCTGTTTGCTGTTTAGTTGTGCTGGCAACACCAGTTATTTATTTACTATTTCCAGCCAGCCAGCATTATACAACTGTCTATTCCCTGTTTTCAGAGGCTCTTAACTGCATATATCTTCTAGCTTGTCAGTTTTCATCTATGCATGGTAAACATCCCCTACCCACACCCTTTCTAACTCTGAAACTTTAACCAGTATTAAACAGGAAAGTTTGGGTTCCATCACTTCTATCACTGTTGTCAGTTCCAACCCACTTAAAACTTATTTCTGGGACATATGATAATACAATATTACACTCGCAGAGTGAAATCCTGGAGTAAAAACATTTAAGGATAGAAAATTGGGTTCTGCCTTTTAATAGCCGGAACACTCTGTGTATGCTGGTCTTAATTTGGGGAGTTAAGTGTGAGACATAAAGGAACTTGAACTGAGAGATAGTTGGTTTTAGATACTTGTTGTGGCCTTGATCTATCACATAGGTCATGGTTCCCCTCTATTGAGCTAAGCTCTTCTTCTCTTTGAGTAAATTAAATTGGACAAATGGATATTAAGCACCTGCAATGTGCATGACATTGTGCTATTTGCTATGTTCTTACAACACTCTGTGCATACTTTTATTGGCTATTAGAGCACTCTTTATTAAATTGCAGCTATTGGTTTAGAGATCTGTTTTGCCACCAGACTGAGTCAGAGAGTGTGTTTTTTTCGTGTGTATCCAGTGCTCAGTACAGTATTAAGAACAATAAGGGTGCACAATAAATGTTGGAAAGAGAAATGTATAGATACTTGAAAGGAAACAGAGATAAATGAAAGACATACTTCCTGCCCTAGAAGAGGACACCATCTAACAAGCAGAAGGGGACACGAGCTCTGAAGACAAAGAACTTTAAACAAGCCAGACAAATAATTCTTGCTACTCTCTGTTACAGAACCCATTGAACAACAGAGATGCATTTTGACCAGGGGATCTTCAGTCTATTTAAATTGGAACTCAGTGGAACTTTTGGGGCTAGCTTGTTTTATTTAGTTAGTTATTTATTTTTAGAGACAGGGTGTCTCTCTATTGCTCAGGCTGGAGTGCAGTGGCACAATCAGAGCTCACTGCAGCCTG
This sequence comes from Piliocolobus tephrosceles, assembly GCF_002776525.5. Lineage (NCBI taxonomy): Eukaryota > Metazoa > Chordata > Mammalia > Primates > Cercopithecidae > Piliocolobus > Piliocolobus tephrosceles. The sequence continues at coordinate 22,920,886 of NC_045445.1, forward strand.
AAGCTCCTGGTCTCAAGAGATCTTCCCACCTCAGCCTCCCAAGTAGCTGATATTATAAATGCACATCACCATACTCAGCTGCAGCTTACTTATTAATGGTTATTGCAGGTTTATCTTTTGTTCTTAATTTCCTATTTTCTTTCAAGACAGGCTTTTATTTTGTCTTTGAATTTCATGATTTGATGACCAGGTTTATGCTTCTGCTAACCAACATTTTTTTTTTCTCACCATGGAATACAGGGCTAATATTAAAAATAAAAGTAGATTTGTTGCTATTGGTGGGAGAGGAAGGGGTTAAATAAGAAGGAAGAAGCATGGTAACTAAATTTTCTGAATCCGACACTGATGTGGGTATTCTGACAAGTATGAGTCAACTTTTAGAAACAACACGATGGAACATTAGACAAAGTTTTCTCAGATATTTGAGTTATGAGGAACAATGTGGTGTTTAAAAGTGTGGGCTCTGCAGACAGACCTGGGTTTGAATCTTGGTCCTGCCACTTCCATGTGGACTTAGTCAAAATGTCTAACATTTCAGAGCTTTAGTTTTCTTATCTGCAAAATAATTTCTGCTTCAGATTGATATTATGAATACTAAATGAGTTTATGTATAAAATATCATCTCTGGCATACAGTAAGCACTCAAGTTTATTTCTACTCTATCATTATTCCAGGAGTCTAAATGTGCTGTTCAAGTGACTCAGACATTGACTGGAAGTTGGACAAGATGACCTTTTAGGTTATTCCGGGCCTAATACTGTGAGTTTATAATTCCTTGGCTAGAGGAAAAAATAAACTTTACTCACCGATGCCTCTGCTGATCAGATAACCCCAAAACCCAGACACACTACATACTTCTCTGACAGCAATAACTCAGCGGGCAGTTCCCAGGCAGAGATGTGGGAGAAAGTCCAATATCCGGGCAGTGCTAGGATCTACAACTTCTTGTGGTCTGCCTAGTGAAATTTGACCAGATAAGAACAGTTAATAAGAAGCTCTCCAGATAGAAAAGTTTCTTTTATCTCTGAATGTGAATATATTGATGTTAAATACCTGAATGGATGAGGTTAATTAGAATAGTCTTCTATTATTCCAACAAATATGGAAAAGTGTTCAGGAAAACTTGAAAAATTCTTCTTCACAAATGTCATACAAACCGAAAGAAGTATCTTATTCTGAGAAAACAATGGCTTCACTGTCTACTTGAGAATGGGACCATCAGCTTTTAAGAGCTGGACCCAGAGGTACCTCAGTGTATTGCCTAAGAAGAAATAAAGTCTTGTATCCTGGACCTGCTTTCTGTAACACTTTGTAAGGCATGCCACATTCCCATCAAGGCTTTACCTTGAGGTCCCAAATATTTCCAACTGGAGTTAGTCACTTGAATAAGAAAGCAAACATTGGAATGAAAACATTTAATGGCTATAAATTCAATTGCCAAGGAGTTCTTGTGTTTTTGGATGCTCAAGGGATGGAGTCCCTGGGCAATAAATTATTTCCCTTGCCTGCTCTACAATGATTATGAGACTATTCAGGTAAATATTTTGATAACTAGATTCTCCTTGTGATTCTCTACTTTTTCTTTCCTTGAAACAATTTCCTAAGTGTGATCTTGTGCCACACTTTTTCCTCCCGTTGTGGTCAATAAAATGTCAAGGGCTGTATTCATGGCTTACACTATTTTTGTAGGCAAAGCCAAGCTACGGGCATGATAAAGATTTAGCAGGAAAGCAGCATAGCTTAGTGTTTGAGTGAGAGTGCTGCCACTGTCAGGCAATCAGTTGAAATCTCAGCTCGACACTTGTTAATTGTGTGACTTCTAACTTCTTTGTATCTCAGTTTTTTCATCTGGCAGTGGATATGATTATAATAATGCTTATGTAATAAGTTTATTGTGGGAGGATCAAATAAATCAACACAGAGCAATGTTTGATTCAAGTGTTTAACAAATGGTAGCTGCTATTTTTTTTTATTATACTTTAAGTTCTAGGGTACATGTGCATAACGTGCAGGTTTGTTACATATGTATACTTGTGCCATGTTGGTGTGCTGCACCCATCAACTCGTCAGCACCCATCAATTCATCATTTATATCAGGTATAACTCCCCAATATTAAGAAGCAGATTTTTTCAGCAAGTTCACAAGCAGGGAGGATGTAGCTGAAGTGGTAATTGTGTTTGCAAGCACTTTATGACGTTTGAAGTAATATTGAGAATATACCATCAATCATTCTGTAGAGTTTGCATATTCTAGGATTTGAGGTATTTGTCGGGGGCTGCAGCTGTATTGGCTTAATTCCGTTAGGACCCCTTCAACTTCTTGGACTACAGCTGTATCAGGGGATGCTTGGACAGTAGCAATGTAGGACACCAAAACCCTTGGTAATTAAAGCAAAGCAAGTGAAAACCAGCCTTTAGTTACGTTACAACACGACAGGCTAAGCACTGGGGTACAATATATTGTGCCTGTCTTAGTGTTTTTGTTCTCCAGTCAAAGCTTGACAGTTCCCTATTTGGCCTTTCCTTCAAATGTTATAAACCCAATGCAGTGGTTGAAATGCATTTATAATTCTTGCCATTGGGAACATGGCCTGTATAAGTTGGAGAGCAAAGTGTTTTATGAAGAACTCACATCCTATTCATAGTTGAAAATACATTTGAAATCTGCACCTGAGGAAAGAAGAGAAACTAGAAGATACAGTGAGTTGGTCTTTCATACATTTGATACTGAACTTGAAGTGCTAAGAGTTTGGAATTGTTCATTTTTATTTTTGGAGTATCAGTTATCTAGTATAAAGGTGTTTGTTGAGGCAGTGGAATCTAGGTCTCAAGGCACCTGCATGGATTTAAAATACAACTGTGAGGAATCCATTTTGCCTCCCTGAGATTACATTTTCTTTTGTTTTAATATTGAAGTGAAATTTATATATCGTGAAATATACATATCTTAAGTGTAAAATATATGAATTTGGAAAAATGTGTGTAACTATATAACCAGAACCTCAGTAAAGATATGGAACATGCCTACAATTCTGAAAAGTTATCTTGTGCTTTCTCCCGGTCAATCTCTACACCCATCTGCAACCACTGTTCTGTTTGCTATTCCCCCAGATTAATTTTGCCATTTCTTGCACTTCATATGCATGGAAGCATACACCATGCATTTTTGTGTCTATCTTTTTTTTTACTTAACATAAGGTTTTTGAGATTTACCTGTGTCATTGTATATATTAGCTATTTATTGTTTCTTATTACTAACATTTCATTGAATGAATATGTCACAATTGGTTGTTTTTGATTTGGGGCTATGTTGAATATTGTTGCTATGAACATTTATGTGCAAGTCATTTTGTGGACAAATGTTTTTAGTTCTTAGTGGGGAATGTCTAGGAAACTAGCGACTGGGTCAGATAGTAGGCATAGGCTTAATTTTTAAGAAGTTTTCAAAAGTTTTTTTTATTGTTATACTTTAAGTTCTAGGGTACATGTGCACAACGTGCAGGTTTGTTACATATGTACACATGTGCCATGTTGGTGTCCTGCACCCATTAACTCGTCATTTACATTAGGTATATCTCCTAATGCTATCCCTCCCCCCCCCACCTCCCCACAATAGGACCCGGTGTGTGATGCTCCCCTTCCTGTGTCCAAGTGATCTCATTGTTCAATTCCCACCTATGAGTGAGAACATGCGGTATTTGGTTTTCTGTTCTTGCGATACTTTGCTGAGGATGATGGCTTCCAGCTGCATCAATATCCCTACAAAGGACACGAACTCATGCTTTTTTAATGCCTGCATAGTATTCCATGGTGTATATGTGCCACATTTTCTTAATCCAGTCTGTCACTGATGGACATTTGGGTTCATTCCAAGTCTTTGCTATTGTGAATAGTGCCGCAATAAACATACGTGTGCATGTGTCTTTATAGCAGCATGACTTATAATCCTTTGGGTGTATCCCCAGTAGTGGGATGGCTGGGTCAAATGGTATTTTTAGTTCTAGATCCTTGAGGAATCGCCACACTGTTTTCCATAATGGTTGAACTAGTTTACAGTCCCACCAACAGTGTAAAAGTGTTCCTATTTCTCCACATCCTCTCCAGCACCTGTTGTTTCCTAATTTTTTAATGATTGCCATTCTAACTGGTGTGAGATGGTATCTCATTGTGGTTTTGAATTGCATTTCTCTGATGGTGAGTGATGATGAGCATTTTTTCATGTGTTTGTTGACTGTATGAATGTCTCCTTTTGAGAAATGTCTGTTCATATCCTTTGCCCACTTTTTGATGGGGTTGTTTTTTTCTTGTAAATGTGATTGACTTCTTTATAGGTTCTGGATATTAGTCCTTTGTCAGATGAGTAGATTGCAAAAATTTCCTCCCATTCTGTAGGTTGCCTGTTCACTCTGATGGTAGTTTCTTTTGCCATGCAGAAGCTCTTTAGTTTAATTAGATCCCATTTGTCCATTTTGGCTTTTGTTGTCATTGCTTTTGGTGTTTTAGACATGAAGTCCTTGCCCATGCCTTTGTCCTGAATGGTATTACCTAGGTTTTCTTCTAGGGTTTCGATGGTTGTAGGTCTAACATTTAAGTCACTAATCCATCTTGAATTAATTTTCATATAAGGAGTAAGGAAAGGATCCAGTTTCAGTTTTCTACTTATGGCTAGCCAATTTTCCCAGCACTATTTATTAAACAGGGAATCCTTTCCCCATTTCTTGTTTTTGTCAGGTTTGTCAAAGATCAGATGGCTGTAGATGTGTGGTATTATTTCTGAGGACTCTGTTCTGTTCCATTGGTCTATATCTCTGTTTTGGTTCCGGTACCATGCTGTTTTGGTTACTGTAGCCTTGTAGTATAGTTTGAAGTCAGATAGCGTGATGCCTCCAGCTTTGTTCTTTTGGCTTAGGATGGTCTTGGCAATGCGGGTTTTTTTTGGTTCCATATGAACTTTAAAGCAGCTTTTTCCAATTCTGTGAAGAAAGTCATTGGTAGCTTAATGGGGATGGCATTGAATCTATAAATTACCTTGGGCAGTATGGCCATTTTCATGATATTGATTCTTCCTATCCATGAGCATGGTATGTTCTTCCATATGTTTGTGTCCTCTTTTATTTTACTGAGCAGTGGTTTGTAGTTCTCCTTGAAGAGGTCCTTTACATCCCTTGTGAGTTGGATTCCTAGGTATTTTATTCTCTTTGAAGCTATTGTGATTGGGAGTTCATTCATGATTTGGCTCTCTGTTTGTCTATTACTGGTGTGTAAGAATGCTTGTGATCTTTGCACATTGATTTTGTATCCAGAGACTTTGCTGAAGTTGCTTATCAGCTTAAGGAGATTTTGGGCTGAGACAATGGGGTTTTCTAAATATACAATCATGTCATCTGCAAACAGGGACAATTTGATTTTTCTTTGCCTAACTGAATACCCTTGATTTCTTTCTCTTGCCTGATTGCCCTAGCCAGAATGTCCAACACTATGTTGAATAGGAGTGGAGAGAGAGAGCATCCCTGTCTTGTGCCAGTTTTCAAAGGGAATTTTTCCAGTTTTTGCCCATTCAGTATGATATTAGCTGTGAGTTTGTCATAAATAGCTCTTATTATTTTGAGGTACGTTCCATCAATACCGAATTTATTGAGGGTTTTTAGCATGAAGGGCTGTTGAATTTTGTCAAAAGCCTTTTCTGCATCTATTGAGATAATCATGTGGTTCTTGTCTTTGGTTCTGTTTATATGCTGCATTACCTTTATTGATTTGTGTATGTTGAACCAGCCTTGCATCCCAGGGATGAAGCCCACTTGATCATGGTGGATAAGCTTTTTGATGTGCTGCTGGATCCGGTTTGGCAGTATTTTATTGAGGATTTTTGCATCGATGTTCATCAGGGATGTTGGTCTAAAATTTTCTACTTTTGTTGTATCTCTGTCAGGCTTTGGTATCAGGATGATGTTGGCCTCATAAAATGAGTTAGGGAGGATACCCTCTTTTTCTATTGATTGGAATAGTTTCAGAAGGAATGGTACCAACTTCTCCTTGTGCCTCTGGTAGAACTCAGCTGTGAATCTGTCTGGTCCTGGACATTTTTTGGTTGGTAGGATTAATTATTGCCTCAATTTCAGAGCCTCCTATTGGTCTATTCAGGGATTCAACTTCTTCCTGGTTTAGTCTTGGGAGAGTGTAAGCGTCCAGGAAATTATCCATTTCTTCTAGGTTTTCTAGTTGATTTGCGTAGAGGTGTTTATAGTATTCTCTGATGGTAGTTTGTATTTCTGTGGGGTTGGTGGTGATATCCCCTTTATCATTTTTTTTTTATTATACTTTAAGTTCTAGGGTACATGTGCATAACGTGCAGGTTTGTTACATATGTATAC
>NC_045445.1:22942256-22978860 GCF_002776525.5 Piliocolobus tephrosceles
GTCAGACTGACCCTAGTGGGGGATGTCTCCCAGTTAGGCTACTCAGGGGTTAGGGACCCACTTGAGCAGGCAGTCTGTCCGTTCTCAGATCCCAACCTCCATGTTGGGAGATCCACTGCTCTCTTCAAAGCTGTCAGACAGAGTCGTTCGCATCTGCACAGGCCTCTGCTGCTTCCCCTGTTATTTTTTAACTGTGCCCTGTCCCCAGAGGCGGAGTCTACAGATACAGGCAGGTTTCCTTGAGCTGCTGTGAGCTCCACCCAGTTGGAGCTTCCCAGCAGCTTTGTTTACCTACTTAAGCCTCAGCAACGGCGCGCGCCCCTCCCCCCAGCCTCGCTGCTGCCTTGCGGTTAGATCGCCGCAGACTGCTGTGTTAGCAAGGAGGGAGGCTCCGTGGGTGTGGGACCCTCCCGACCTTGTGTGGGATATATTTTCCTGGTGTGCCCGTTTGCTTACAGCGCAGTATTGGGGTGGGAGTTACCCGATTTTCCAGGTGTTGTGTGTCTCAGTTCCCCTGGCTAGGAAAAGGGATTCCCTTCCCCCTAGTGCTTCCCAGGTGAGGCAATGCCTCGCCCTGCTTCAGCTCTCGCTGGTGAGGCTGCAGCAGCTGACCAGCACCAATTGTCCGGCACTCCCTAGTGCGATGACCCCAGTACCTCAGTTGAAAATGCAGAAATCACCAGTCTTCTGTGTCGCTCGCGCTGGGAGTTGGAGACTGGAGCTGTTCCTATTTGGCCATCTTGCTCCGCCCCCTCAGCTGACTTTTAAATTGCAGGCTGATTATCTTGAACTTTTGGAGACTTTATTTTATGCTTTGTTAGTCTGAATCTGACTAGTTTTACTTAGAGTGGATCCTTAACCTTTGGACATAGTCCTTATTCTTAAGGTATGGTCTTTACAGAATTTTAATAGAAAGCGTAAGATATTTATAGACTGGGTGCAGTGGCTTATGCCTGCAATCCCTGCACTTTGGGAGGCAAAGGCAGGACGATCCCTTTGGTCCAGGAGTTGGAGACCAACCTGGGTAACATGGCAAAATCCCATCTCTACCAAAAATACAAAAATTAATTGGGAATGGTGGCACTTGCCTGTGGTCCCAGCTACTCAGGAGGCTCAGGTGGGAGGATTACTTGAGCCTGGAACTTTGAGACTGCAGTGAGCTGTGACTACACCACTGCACTCCAGACTGGGTGACAGAGTGAGACCCTGTTTTTATCAAGGTCTCCTAAATTAATGGAATTCAGCCACTAAGCTCTGTCTCCCTATGATGAGCAAACACTGAAGTATCTTTTCCAGTTTTTTTTTTTTTTGCCTTATTTCTGTTGCTTTCTGTAAGCTTTCTTATTGTTTTTTCTGTACATATTTGTGTGAAGGTATTTTACATAAAAATTAGAATTCACTTCTCTGTGATGCTCCCCTTTCTGGGATTTTCCTCTTCAAGTTTTAGCTGCTCTGGTAAGCCCAACCCCATTTTCTAATACCTCAAACCAATATGACTTGAGATTTCTCCTTGCATTCTAGCTACCTCACATCAAATTTCCTGGGTAGTGCCCTTAGGAGAAAACTACACAGATATGGACCTCACTCAGTGTGGTTTCTTTCTATTAGCAGTTGAATGCAGTCCAGTTTCTGCCTGCTTTCATGTACTCTCCAGTACTTTCAAACACAGTCATAGGGTACTTAACATTGGAGGTATATTCTGAGAAATGCATCATTAAGTGATTTTTTTGTTGTGCCAGTATCATAGAGTGTACTTACACAAACCTAGATGGTATGGCCTACTACACACCTAGGCTATGTGATACTGCCTATTGTTCCTAAGCTACAAACCTGTATAGCATATTACTGTACTGAATACTGTAGGCAACTGTAACACAATGGTAATCATACAAACATATCTAAACATAGACGTGGTACAGTAAAATATGGCATAAAAGTTTAAAAATGGTATTTGTATTTGTACAGGGCACTTAATGGAGCTTGTAGGACTGGAAATTGCTCTGGGTGAGTCTGTGACTTAGTGTTGAGTGAATGTGAAGGCCTAGGATATTACTGTTTACTACTGTAGACTTTATAGACACTGCACACTTAGAGTATACTAAATTTATTTAAAATTTATTTCTTCAATAGTAAATCAAACTTAATTTGGTGTAACTTTTTTACTTTATAAACCTTTCAAATGTTTTAGACTTTTTGACTCATAGCACAGTTTAAATTACAAACACATTGAACAACTGTACGAAATATTTTCTTTATATTTTTATTTTATGAGACTTTTCTACTTAATTTTTTAGAAAAACTCTTTAAGCTTTGTTGTTAAAAAATAAGATACCAACAAACACACGTTAGTTTAGGCCTATACAGGGTTAGGATAATCAATATCACCATCTTCACTTCCACATCTTGTCCCGCTGGACCACTGGAAGATCTTCAGGGGCAATACCATGCATGGAGTTGTCATGTCTTATGAAAATAATGTCTTCCGGAATACCTCCTGAAGGATCTGCCTGAGGCTGTTTTACAGTTAACTTACAAAGATAAGTAGAAGGAGTACACTGTAAAATAATGATAATTAAGTACAGTATAGTAAACACATAAATCAGTAACATAGTCATTTATTATTATTAACAAGTGTTATGTACCACACATAATTGTATCTGCTTGACTTTTATATGACTGGTAGTGTAGAAAGTTTGTTTATACATCACCACGACTATGTGAGTAATCTGTTGCACTACATCATGACAGCTCTGATATCACTGACATTTTTCAGTGTCATTATAATCTTATAGGACAACAATTATATATTCAGTCAGGTTGACCAAAACATTGGTATACAGCACTTGACTGTAGCTCATTTTTAATATTTTGTACAGAATTTTGTAAATCTGTGTGATGATTGTCCAAAACAAGCTACTCTGCCATTGCCAGACCTCAAATTGGTTCTCTTTTAAAAAAAATTCAAAAAAGAAAAAAAATAAACTTTTCATGACACATCTTACAGAATAAAATGTGCAGATGTATTTACAAGCAAAAATAGAAGATGTCAAAATTATCTGTAACTCCTCACATATTATATAACTCTATCTCAGGATGAGGGACAGCCATGTAATTTCACTTAGCTTCTCAGTAACCTGTTAAAAAAATGCAATATGATGTTTATGCCTATCTTACCTCATAGGAAATGCTAGCTTATATGGTCAACTTTCTGTTCTTCCCTTACTTGGCCTAATGGCAGAATTTGAGAGATTTGATCACTCTTCTTCATATCCTTTGTTTTGCAGAACAATACACTTTCCTGATTTACCTAGTAGCTAACTAGCCCCTCCATTTCAGTATTCTTTGAAGGTGTTTTTTCTCCATAACTCCTAAGATTGGAATTCCTCAGGCCTCAGTTCTTGGACTTTTTGTCTTTTCTAGCTCCTTATCCCTTAGTGATCTCATCCAGTCCTGTGGCTTTAAATATACTCTATATGTTGACAATTTTCATATTCATATTTCCGATTCACATCTCTCCCCTGAACTGAAGACTCAAATAATGAAATTCTTAACTGACATTGCCTCTTTTTTGGTTTAATGGGTATCTCAAAATTAACGTGAAAAATTTAACTCTCACTCTCTCTTCGTACCTCCTCTCTCCAAAATATTTTCTGATAGCCCCACCTTCATTATGTCCATTCTCTATTCCAGTTATTTAGAACACAAACATTTGAATCACCTTTGATCCTTTTTTTCACAACCCTGATCCAATCCATCATTAAATCTTAGTGACCCTTCCTTCAAATTATTTTCAAAATCCTGTCACTTCCCACCACTTTTTATTACCACCTTGTTCTAGGCCACCATCAACTTTCACTTAAGTTGTTGCAATATTCTTCTAAGTAGTCTCTATGCTTCTGCTCTTGACCCACTAAAGTTGATTCTTCATACAGTCAGAGTAACCCTTTTAAAATGTAAGTTGAATCAGGATACTCCACTTCTCAAATACCTTTAAAGACCTACCATTTCCTTCAAAGCAAAAGTTAAAGTCCTTGAGAAGAACCTCCAATATAGTGATGTAAGTAATTCCAAAAATCTCCTTCTCTATAATAGTAATAGTAACACTGACAACAGTTGTCAAAGCAAGCTTTTTTAGAACTCTGGAAATTAATCAAAAATTTACAATAATCTAGGAAGCATTTACTCAAGAAAGAAAACATCATCTTAATGAGAAGTGGCCTTCGTGGTGTTTTAATTCACCCAAATCCCATTTGTTCTGCCTAAATTCACGAGAGCTTTGAAAATCAACAGCCTCACAATGATAGCAGCCATGAAAACCAGAAGCTCAGCCACCATGGGAAAGGGTATAACAGGTTTGAATTTTCCCCCAAACCACATCCCCACAGAATTGCCACTATTTGACTTGTCTAATAGATTGTTGAAAAGCACATTCTCTGGGGTTCTTTTTATTTGGGCTGACTAATAAGTCACTCTGTAAATAACCCTTTTCCCAGGACATTTGCCAAAAGAATCAGTGGAAGTTGTTTAACAATGCAGCTACTTGAGGTGGTGTTACCAGTTGTACTAACAAAAGACTGACTAAAATACTTAAAAAGAAAAACAGGTGGATGAGATGGCCATAAGGAGCTTTGAAAAGTTTTAGCACACTCATAGGATCTAGAAGGCCACACATGGATACATGTAGACTATGTGAATGTCCAGGAAAGCCCTGAGAAGATCCTGTTTCTTGCCTGTGGTTCACTTGGAAGCTCTGTGCAAGCAGGGTGTAAGGGTTAAGCCCAACTTGTAAACTGCCTGAGAGAGCATTGAATGTGTGTCACAATATACAAACAGAGCTCCTCTGTCACGGCTAGGAGACTTGTTAGTTCAAGACGTTTAATTAAATCTCTGTCCAATCATTAGCTGACTACCAAGCTAACCAAGCAGACAATTCAGTAGTTGAATAGCACAAAGAACACAGACTTTAAATAATCCATGAAAGTCACTAACAATAAAATAGCTACAACAACAAAAGCAATAGACAGCAGTAACAAATTCTGGTGAATGAGAGGAATTTGAATTCCAGAGTTTTACATTATATCACTTAAAATGTACATATTTCAACAAAAAATTATGAGCCCCCCAAAATAAGAAAGTGTGTTCTATACACACAGACAAAAGCAATCAACAGGAAGTGTTCCAAAGGAAGTTCGGATGTTAGACTCATCAGATAATACTACAAATTAACTATTGCAAATATGTTCAAAGAAATAAAAAAAGTCTAACGAATTAAGAAAAATGTAAGAACAATAATTAGTTATCTAGAATAACTAGAATAAAATAGAGAATTTATCAGAGGGACTCAATAGCACATCTGAGAAAGCAGGTGACAGAATAAATGAACTTGAATATATGTTAATTGAGAGTATACTGTCTGGGAAACAGGAAGAAATAACAAGAAAAAAATTAACAGAAACTCAGAGACCTGTGAGACATCATCAGGCATACCAATATATGCATAATGGAAGTTCCAGAAGAAGAGATAAAAGAAAAAAATATATTTAAAGAAATAATGGCTGAAAACTCTCCAGATAAGACCAAACATATTAATCTATACATCTAACAAGCTCAACATTTGCTAAGTAGGATAAATTCAAAGAGATCCACACTTAGATAAATCATAATCAACATGTCAAAAGCCAAAGCAAAAAGAGAATTTTAATAGCAGCAAGAGGAAGAGTGACTCATCATGCACAAAAGTTTCTCAGTAAGATTAACAAGTGAATTCCCATCAGGAACCATGTAGCCCAGAAGGCAGTGGATTTACATATTTAAAATATACAGAAGAGATGCTGTCAATGAAGAATTCTATATCTAGCAAAACTATCCTTTGCTAGGTGGAAAATGAAGGAGAAAATAAAAAATTTTCCAGATAACCAGAAACTGGCAGAATTTGTTGCCAGCAACCCTGACTTACAAGAAATATTGAAAGGAGTCTTTCATGCTGAAATAAAAGAACACTAGACAGTAACTTAAATCCATGTGAAGAAATAAAAAACACTGTTAAAATGACTACATAAATAAATATAGAATAAAAAGGTATAAATGATTTTTTAACTCTTTTCTTCTCCTTCCTGATTTAAAAGAAAATTTCCTAATGAAATCATTACAAATTTGTGTTAATGGGTTTATAAAATCCATCTGACAACATTATGACAAAGGAATGAGCAAGAAACTGAGTTATATAAAAGCTAAGTTTATATATAACTATTGGAATTTAAGTGTTACTTATTCACAGTAGATTGTGATACGTTAGGATGTTAATTGTAATCTCTAATGCAACCACTGAGTATATAGCTCAAAAATATCATAAAATAAACAATAATGGAATTCAAATGAGATACTAGAAAATGTCTCTTTAACACAAAAGAAAATAGTAATGGAGAAATACAGGAAAAAGTGGAATATAAAGCATACTAAAAAAGAGGACAAAATGGCATATTTAAATCCTATTGTTAATAATTACATAAAAGGACAGAAATTGACCAAAGGTATTAAAAAATATTAAAACATGATCCAACTATATGCTACCTACAAGAAGCTCACTTTAGATTCACACACCTGAATAGATTGAGAATAAAAGTATGGACAAATATGTAGTATGTAGAAAGTACCCATAATAGAGCTGGTGGACCTAAACTAATATTAGATGAAATAGACTTTAAGATAAACAATTTTATTATAGACAAACCCACAGCTAACATCAACTTAGTGGTGAAAGACTGAAAACTTTCCCTCTAGATCAAGAAGACCAGCATTTCTACTTTTGCCACGTTTTTTTGACATTGTACTACAATTTTTGCCAGAGCAATTAGGCAAGAAAAAGAAATAAAACATCCAAATTGGAAGGGAAGAAGTACAATTATGTCTATTTACAGATGTCATGATCCTGTATATAGAATATCCTAAAGAGTCCACAGAAACTATTAGAATTAATAAATTCAACAAGGTTGTGGGACACAAGATCAATATACATAATCAACGTTATTTTTATACACTAGCAATAAACAACCAGAAAGTGAAACTAAGAAAACAATTTCATTTATAATCATGTCAAAAAGGATAAAATGCTTAGGAATAAAATTAACACATGAAGTGAAAGATACATACAATGAAAACTACAAAAATTGTTGGAAGAAAGTGAAGACCTAAGTAAATGGAAAGACTTTCCATTTTCATGGCTTGGAAGACTTAATATTGTTAAGATAGCAATACTTACCAAATTGATCTCCAGACTCAACACAATCCCTTCTATTTCCCTGCTGGAATTTTACAGAACCCATAAAATTCATATAGAAATGCAAGAAACCAAAAATTTATATAAAATGCAAGGGATCTAAAGCAGCCAAAACTATCTTGAAAAATAAGAATAAAGTTGGAGTAGTCATAGTCTCCCATTCCAAACGTAGTAAAAGAATATGGTAATCAAAACTGTGTAATACTGGCCTAAAGACAGACATATTGGTGAGTGAAGTAGAGTTGAACTTCCAAAAATAAATATGCACATATGGTTTGACAAGGTGCCAGAACAAGTAGATGGGGGAAATAATAGTTTTTTTCAACAGATGATACTGGGAGAATTGCATCATTCCCTCTTGCAAAGGGATGAGGTTTGAACCTTACCTCACATTATATACAAAAGTGAATTCAAAATGGATCAAAGACCTAACTGTAATAGCTAAAATTTTGTAATTCTTAAAAGAAAATATAGAGATAAATATTTGTGACATCAGACTAGGCAATGGTTTTTAGATATGACAACGTAATTATAAGCCACAAAAGGAAGTGGTAGACAGACTGGACCTCATCAAATTTAAAAACTTTGTGCTTCGAAGGACATTACCAAAAAATTGAAAAGACATCCCATGAAGTGGAACAAAATGTTTGCAAATCATATATCCCATAAGGGATTTGTATTTGGAAGATGTAAATAGCTCTTACGACTCAATAATAAAAAGAAAAATAATCCAACTAAATATGGGCAAATGATATGCAAAGACATTTCTCCAAAAAAGATGTACAAATGGCAAATAAGCACACGAAAATATATGCAACACCACTAGTGTTTAGGAAAATGCTCATCAAAACTACAATGAGATACCACTTTTCACTCACTAAGATGGCTCTAATAAACTTGACAAACAATAATAAGCATTGGCTAGGATGTGAAGAAATTGGAAACTTCATATATTGCTGTGGCATGAATTCCTCTATTTTTCTAGTTTTGCAAACACTAGAAAAATAGAGGAATTCATGCCACAGCATGTGTGTTTGTGTTTAGTTGTTATTTTTGTTGAATGGATGAATGAAGGAATGGATGACATACCACCTACCCACCCCCTTGCTCACGTAACTTACACTTACTTGTCTTCTTCCTGTTCTTTAAACATGCTCAGTTCTTTCTTTCTTTCAGGCTTTTACATTTTTTTCCCCTTCATTCTGGTACACTCATCTTCTCACTCTTCAAAATTTGTACTAAGCATTTAATGTGAATCCTTCAGTCTTCAGTTTAAATATAATTGCTTTTGAGAGCTCTTACCTGAAAATTCTATCAAAAAGAAGTCTCACTCATTGCTCTTTGCTCCAGCTTTCTGTTTGTTTCCTTCAGAGTACTTCTTATGCTCTTCAATTGTTTTGTTTATAAATGTGATAGCCTGCTTAATGTCTGCATTTTAAAACATTTAGTCCTTACTAACAAATAGCAAGAAATTTGTCTTTTTTCCTGTAGATCCCCAGTGCTAGCAAATCACCTAACACATAGAATATATTCAATAAATATTGGTTGAATAAGTGAAGTTAGGTGCAAAAAGAGGCAAAATGTGAAACATCCTTCAACACTTACATCCTCACACACACACACATGCCTGTGTATGCTCTCCATAATTCCCTGTATGAGCTTTAGTCAAGAAAAGTGTGATAACCTTGCTACACACAGAATAAATTAGGCCTTTCAATATAAGGGCATCTCTCGTACTAGAGTTATATAATACTAATTATGATGATGATAAGAACAGCCATTATGGAAAAACAGCATAAAGTTCTCTTAGAAAACTAGAAATGGAATTACTGTATGAGCTAGCAATCTCACTTCTGGGTATATACCTGAAGGGAATAAAATCTCCACATCATAAAGATATCCACACTGCCATGGTTTTTCGAAGCAATATTTACAACAGCCAAAGTGTGGAATCAACCTAAGTGTCCATCAAAATATGAATGGATAAATAAAATGTGTCATAGATACACAATGGAATACTATTTAGCCATAAAAAGAACAAAATTCTGTAACTCACAACAACATGGATGAGTTTAGAGGGCATTATGCAAAATGGAAAAAGCCAGGCACAGAAGAATAAATACCACATGTCCTGACTCATATGTGGATGCAATAAAGTTGATCTCATAGGAGTAGAAACTAGAATTGTGGTTTACTAGAGATGGGGAAAGGTTTGAGGAAGGGAGGATAGCCAAAGTTTCGTCAACAGGTACAAAGGTACAGCTAGATAAGAGGAATAAGTTCTAGTGTTCTGTAGCACTACAGAGGAACTGAAATCAACAATATTTATTGTATATTTTCAAATATCTGGAAGAGCAGGTTTTGAATGTTTCAAACACAAAGAAATGATAAATGTTTGAAGTGATGAATGTGTAAATTAATCTTATTTGATTATCACATACTCACTGTATCCCATAAATATATACAATTATTATATGTCAATTAAAAGTAATAAAAATGGGAAGGGAATAGTAAAAATAATAAAGCATTTTAAAGTGCTTACTATTTGCCAAGTACCGTACTGTTTTACACTGTTTATCTTATTCTCATAAGCAACACTATGAAGTAGAGGTTATTATATTCTATACTACATAGCTGATAACGAGGATTTCAGAGGGGTTAAAATATATTGTTCAAGTTCAAGTCTTTCTGACAATAAAGCCTGTGTGTATATGTCCATGTATATATGTGGACAAGCAGATACGGGTATTCAGGACTGTGACTCAAATGCATTGGTGAAAAACTTTATTTGACGATTATTTTAATTGAGCCAATGACAACAAAAAACTGCAGGAACAAGTGAGCACTTTTCTATGTACTCCTTTCTATATGATGAAAATAGTAGATCGACTAGTTCTGCTTTCATGACTTGTTAAAACCAAAGGACCATTCTGTAGGTAATTAATTTTATTTTCTTACTACTTAGTCCTGGCGTTGTTGACAAATTGACTAAAAGTTCAATGATTTCTTTTTAATCTTTTTCAAATTTTTAAATTTATTTCTGTGCAATACTTCCTGGAAAAGTTGTGGTTATGGTTCTCAAGTGCATTTTGTTTGCTCTGCTGCTGCCAGTACACAGCATGAAGCTCTTTTCTCAGTGATGTTGATTTTTTAAGGGGTCAGTTCAACCTTCTAAGATGTTGTTTTGTGATTTTGGCACACCTTATGAGGAGATGGTGTGCAGGGACGCAGAGTTGCCCATTATCAGCTACGAGTCATAACTGCTGTTTGGCAGAGATAAGAAATTTAAACAAATTTCCCAAGGCTTAGGGTGGTTCTAAAGTATTGCTTATTTATTATGACTCAGACTTGTTTATTTCGTAATACAAGGAAGATTTGGAGAAGGCAAATTTCACAGTAAACTTTTAATATAAAGGCACCTGACACATGCAACTATAACTGAACAGTTGTTCTTTTAATTTCTTACACTTTCTACTCATCCAGAGTCTTGACTTCATGTTAGAAACCTTCCTGTAGCTTGTTCTCCACTTCCAGATGTAACACATTTCTCTCTAGAGAGAGTCTCGTCTAACTTCTCCCTGAGGTAATCAAAAGGAAAGAAATTAGTTTACCTGTCTAATTTTCTCTCACAGCTAAAAAGGTCCCTGCCTCTCCCCAATAAATTTCTCTCTGTCAGCACAAGGCACATCTCATTTCTTGTTCTTCTCTACCTCCTCTTAGTTCCTAATGAAAATGATCAAACTCTAATAAGCATTAAGCTTGCAGTTTTCCTCCCATTTTTCCCCTTCCATCTGAGGAATCATATTTGTTTCTATCCTCTAGTGTTTGACTTCATCTGCTCACTGTGTCTTCTTGTTAGTTAATAGTACCTTCCTTCTAGTTTCAGGGTTGCCTTAGGTTAAATGAGAAGGATTAGAAAATATCAGAAATTAAACTTACATGATAATTTTTTCAGGATTAAATTGATAATGTTACAACAAAATTTGTGTAACACCATAGATTCCTTTTCCAAAGAGTTCTTTATTGGGGTTCCCATGCTTTTCTCATTTTCATTTGCACTTAAAATAGTCTTCAGTCAGCTTCTGTTGCTGACCAATAAAGTGTTAATTCCAGGAGTGCTTACCAGAGTGAAATAGAATAGATCCAACTAGGGGTGTACCTGCCAGGATGTATCCAGAAGCAATGGTGGAGTCAATTAGATTGAAACAAGTTTGGAAGCTTTTATTAGTCATACGTTAATGAGTTCAGTATTTTCTTTTTTCCAAAGTTGGGCTGACTCATTGACATTTTGACCCAACCTCAAAGATAATAAGATAATAAACACAAATTTTCAGTCTGTCATATTGTCATGGAATATTTTTAAATGATACAGTCATTATTGGTATAGACATGGGCAAATGACCACTCATACAATGGGTGTGGATTTTAAAGAGCAAATTGACAGGTATTTTTTTGGCTGACACATATTCAATGTCCACCATATGCTAGACATTGTGATAGAAATGTGACTTGTATTATCACATTTAATTTTCAAAACCACTTTTGTGAGGTAGGCACTCTTATAATCCCCATTTTATAGATGAGAAAACTGAGGTGTATAGATGGAAAGTGATGAGCTAAATCTGAAATAATTGTCCATAGCAGACTTAAATACATGCGTACCCGAACCCCAAACTGATGCAAGCCTCATTGAGTGTTGGGATTATAGGTGATTTTTAAATTTATTCTCTACCCTTTTGTCTACTTTTAAATAATTACCATTATAATTTTAAAATATTGTATATATTTGCTTTTTAAAAGACATTCCTCCTGAGTTAAATTTGCTGTGTTTGTAAGGTCAACACCTTTAGATCATCTTTGGAAGTTGGAAGGAATAGTGCACACTGTAGCCCTGTCTACTGATCAAAACATGTAATTGCATTTTCCATAGTGTCTATCAGTTCCAGTTCTTAGTAGGATCACAGTCTTGTAGGCCTCCTTGCTTTAGCCGAGGACCTCCTACGCAGACTCTTATATAATAGTTAAGTAATTTTTTTCTCTCTACTCACCGCCATCACTTCAAAGTGTGGGTTATGACATTTTACACCAAAAGCATTGAGATAAGAATTGTAGATTTTGCAACTTTGCTCTTTTTCACCTAAAAAAGGGGATCTCAGCATATTACTATTATAATAGAATATTTCCAATTTAGTAAAATAAAATCAAACTGCTCAGGATTAAAATGTGCTAATTATTATTTTATTTTAAAACTCTCCTTCAAGGCTGCCCTGTGTACTACTTAAATGGGTGGTATTATAAAAGTTTAACATTTTTTTTTTCTGAGTGGAAAGATTTTACATGCCTGTTGGAAATAGAGAAAACACTTTAATTATCTTATAAAATGTTGTTTAGTATTTCTACCTTATTATTTTTACAAATCAATATCGAACTGTTGGTTAGATGAGCCTCCATGCGATATTCACATTCTTTTAGGGCTTTTTCTTCCTAATTATTTTTCTTACAGCATTTTTCACATCTTGTCCCTCAAGGTGTAAATGAGGGGGTTCAACATAGGGGTCACAACACCATAAAATACAGATATGCTATCATTTTGATGCTGCTCCTCTGGCATGTGTATACCTACGTAACAAAACTACACGTTCTGCACATGTACCCCAGAACTTAAAGCATAATAAAAAAATGCTTTCAAAAAAATACAGAGGTGACTTTACCCTTGTCTTGGCATTCCCTTGACTGAGGTTTCAAGTGCATGTAGGAGACTGTTCCATAAAATATGATGATCACAGTCAGATGGGATCCACAGGTGGAGAAAACTTTGAGTCTGGCCTCTGCAGAGTTGATTCTCAGCACAGCAACCACAATGTGAGCATAGGAGAAGAGGATGAAGGTAAAGGGCAGGGGCAAGGTGAATATGCCAATGACTAGACCGAGGATGAGTCTGCCTGGGGTGTCCGAACAGACAAGCTTCAACAATTCCTGCACCTCATAGGTAAAATGGTTGATGACACTGTGTCCACAAAAATGGGCAGGAATTGCAATGATTGGCATCAATGACATAAG
This sequence comes from Piliocolobus tephrosceles, assembly GCF_002776525.5. NCBI lineage: Eukaryota > Metazoa > Chordata > Mammalia > Primates > Cercopithecidae > Piliocolobus > Piliocolobus tephrosceles. The sequence goes on from NC_045445.1 coordinate 22,955,593, forward strand.
GAAGGCACTGGCCAGGTCAGCATGGCCAACTGTATGCAGACCTTATTGTTCATAATGATGATGTAGCGCAGGGGATTGGAGATTGCAACAAATCTATCATAGCCATGACAGCAAGGAGAAGACACCCTGTCATCCCCAGAAAAATAGCACTGGTCATCTGGGCATAACAGCTGTTATAGGAAATGGTGGGGTGGTCTCTTAAGCCATTGAACAACATAAAAGGTACTGAATTGCTGGAGTAGCAGATATCAAGGAAGGACAGGTTGCTTAGGAAAAATACATAGGAGTGTGAAGCCGCCCATCAACTTTAACCACAACAGTAATGAGACTGTTACTAACCAATGTGATCAGGTAGACCACTACCATGGTGCAATAAAAGACAATCTGATATTTTGGATGGTTGGACAAAACCACCAGGATGAACTCTGTCACTTCACTGCCATTATCAATAACCGGAATATCCATTTTGTTCTATCTGCCAAAAAAGAAGAAGGAATTCAATTCATTTTAATTTGAGAGGCAATTATTGAGTATTTGCTATATCCTCAGTCTCTATATTGGGTGCTATTATGAAGAGATGTCTACAAAACAAGTAATGTCATTTGGATCTTTATGTTTTAATTTGGGAGATAAAACATTAATGTACAGCATAAGATTAATTTGCTAAGTTGCACAATCCATTGTGAGTGTTAATTTCTTCTTTAAAATGAGGGAAGTTGGACTTCACTTTTGAACACTCCTCTTAAAGAAAATGTGCTATCTTATTGTTCAAATGTAATCAGATTCCTGAATCACAGAATTGCTAATTATCCTTTCCCCACTACGGATATTTGTCTCTAGCTGATTCACATCCATGACATAAAATGTGTGCCCAGTTCACTCTCACTTCTTCCTTACCCTGAATATCCAATCAATCACCAAGTCCTATCGGCTCTTCCTCCTACATATATTTCAAATCTACCTATAATGCTTATGTAGTCAGAGCCACCATTGTCTCTCATCTGTACTAATACATGAGTTGCCTAATAGGTCTCCCTACTTCCATTCGTGCCTCTTTATAGTCTATTTTCCACAGAGCAGCCAGAATCAACTTTAACAAATATACACAATTACGACCATATCCTGTCTATGCTTAAAACCCACTTGAGGGCTTCTAATTGTACTTAGAATAAAATCTAACTTATTACTAAAACCTACAAGACTCTAAATGATCTGACCCCAACCTTATCTTGCACTGTCTTTTCTTGGGCTCATCGTGTTCCAGCCATACTGTCTTTATGAGGTACTCCAAGCTTGTTCACATTTCAGGACTTTTGCACATTGTGTTCTCTGTGCTGGAAATATTCTTCCTACTATTTTCTTGCTTTGTGAACGCTTAATAATCCTTGATATTATATCTCAGCTTAAAAGGAGCTTTTTTTCTTTTTTTAAACTTTAAGTTCCGGGATACATGTGCAGAACGTGCAGGTTTGTTACATAGGTATACGTCTGCACTTATCAATCTGTCATGGTTTGATAGGGTTTTAAGCCCCGCACTCATTAGCCATTTGTCCTGATGCTCTCCCTCCCCTCACCCCCTACACCCTGACAGGCCCCAGTGTGTGTTGTTCCCCTCCCTGTGTCCATGTGTTCTCATTGTTCAACTCCCACTTATGAGTGAGAACATGTAGCGTGTGGTTTTCTGTTGAAAACGAACTTTTTAAGAAAAGTCTCCTTTAACACCACCCCTTCTTCCAAATCAAAATCAGATCTTTTTGTTACAATTGTTCATCTCACTTTGAACTTTTCCTGCATGGCTCTTATCACTGTTTGTATTTATGTATTGGTGTGACATTTAATTTCTGTCTTCTTACTAAATTATAAACTTTGGGACAGAAGAGGCCCTGACTGTCCTGTGCACTGGCTTATTTTCATCACCTCACACAGTGCCTGGCACAAAATATGGGTTTAATACATGTTTGTTGAATGAATCAGTGCCAGTTATTTGGCTCTTCTGTCTTACCTAATGTCAAGAAATTGATTTGACTGAAAATGCATTAAATTGGCTGGAGAAAATAAATGTTTGAGGGTGAAAAGCCTATGATAAGCAACAGGATCTCATGTTTTTCAGTCTTATGAATGCCTTGTAGCTCAGAAATAAACTTCAATGCTTTGCCTTTTTAAAATCCTACAATTTGCCCTTTGCATGGAGGGAAGGTGGTATAGTGAAGTGAGGAAATGAAGATTATTTTAGAAACAGAAACAAAATGGTTTTGTTTGTTTGTTTGGCTGTTTTTTGAAATGGAATCTCACTTTGTCACCCAGGCTGGAGTGCAGTGGCACGATCTCAGCTCACTGCAACCTCTGTCTGCCAGGTTCAAGTGATTCTCTTGCCTTAGCCTCCCACGTAGCTGGGATTACAGGCATGCACTACCACACATGGCTAATTTTTGTATTTTTAGTAAAGACTAAAATTACATGTTGGGGTTTCGCCATGTTGGCCAGGCTAGTCTTGAACTCCTGACCTCAGGTGATCCACTCACCTCAGCCTTCCAAAGTGCTGGGATTACAGGTGTGATCCACTGCTCCTGGCCAGAAACAAAGTATCTTTACACCTTTTCATCCATCCAAATTTTTATTTACTTTGTTTGGTCTGGTTTTATTAAGTAAAAATCCCATCATAGACCAGCTTATTATTAAAGTCAACATTTTTTTCCTGGATATTCTGTAATATCCAGCCATCAAGTTCTAGTCACAAATCAGAATATTGGGTCTTTATAGTATATAGTTACAGAGACTCATGAGGCGAGTATCAGGTTTTGGTGAGAGCAGGCTGTGGATGGAAAGGTTTGTCTTAGGAGCTGGGCAGCAGGAAGTATCATCCAGGTTAATGGCACAGATAATCTTTTTAGATTCTCTACTCAAGACATACACCATGTCTCAGAAGGCAAAAGACCTTTACGGACAAGTAATTCAGGAAGTAAAGTAATAGATTATAACAGGATCCTCAATAAAATTTGATGCAGAACAAGGAGAGTCTGAATAGGAATCACAACCAAGGGCAGACAATCTAAAAAAACAAACAAACAAAAAAATTAACTGCTGTGCAACTTCTAACTAAAGTGGTTTCTACTCATTGCAGAGTCATCCTACAAGGAGATCCTTGGCTTCCTTTAATGAGAAGTAGAATGCTCCTTTTTGTTCTGTAGATACTCCCAGATTTGGAATCAGAAAACAGAATAAATATGAAGAGAAAACGGTTCTTGAAATAGAGTTATTAGACTGAAACTGAGTCAGAAGTCAGCTAATCTGGCCTTTATGCATTGGTGACACCACAACCCTGGTTTCCAAATAATGTTACAAGAATGGGACTTTCCGGGTACATACTTTTTCAAAGGGTACTAAAGTTTTCTACTAGAATGATGACATATTTTATCATAAAGCCTTAGTTTGGCTTACAGTCTTCACCATCTTATAGTCCTAAAGATTGCAAAACAAACTAAAGAAATGCCAACATAAATAGTGGGAAAACAACACGTTTTTGTGTTTATGTGATTTAAATGCATCTCACCAGACTAACCATATATTTTTTAATTGAATAATTCAGTGTTTTAGCACTGTGAGAGTCAGAATCTTTCTAAACTAACTAGACATATGTAGAGATACCCACACAGAAATTCACAGCTTTTTGATTTTTTAGAAATATTTTGGATACACTTCATGGCTTTTCTTCACACAGGTTTCTCAAAACAGGCTTTCCTGGTCCCACCTACCATGCAAGACAAGAGTGTGCTTCCCAGGAGGATTTATGTATCATCCTTTTTCCCTGAGCTCCTCAGAAAGCTCCCATAAGCACAAAATATACTTTATGAAAGGGATAGTGCTTACAGGCAGGAATTTCTATTATCCATATCATGCAGTATAGAGTGGTGGTTAAGAAAATGGATTCTGCAGCCATGTTTGAATCCTGAATCCATCACTGATACACTATGTGACATTGGTAGCTTGTTCCACTTGTTTATACCTTAGTTTCCTCAGTTGTAAAATTGGGATAACTGCAGTATATATATCATAGAATTCTAGTGCTATATATGTATTATCTACTATTATATTAAAATGAGGCCTCACTTAGGAAGTATCACTCATGACAAAGTGAACACGTTGGTTGTCTTTCTTTTCTGGAGGGCAGAAAGAAGAATAAATGAAGATACAAACAAGGCACTATGGTTAGATTATACTATAAGCCCTCTGAAAGCAGAACCTATATTTTATTTATTTCTATAACTCTAGTACATGGCTCACTTCTTGACACATAGCAGGAAGTCACCAAATATTTTTGGAATTGAATGTATTGTACTCACCTGAATAGCAAAAAGCAAAATAAATAAATAAATAAATATGACAAAATTGACTAAGCTCTCTAAGAGTTGGGTTAGTATAGCCCTTTGTATATTGCAACATCATCAGCTCACTGAGGTGTTAGACTCTTTCAAGGGGAGTGAATTGCAGTTGCATCATGGGAGATCCATGTCAAAACTGACCATTCCACATATTCATGCTGATTTGTTCCAAGAGAAAAATATGGCTTCTTTCCTTCTTGCCAGGGTATACGATTCTTGACTTGCTTTTACAGTGGATTGTGTCTTGATTTTGCTCAGCATTTTAGGAGCCAATGGGTCCAAAATATGAACAATAGAAGGAGAGGACAATCTTAAACGTTTCCTGATGTTACCTTCTGAGTTTATTCATTGTGGCTTCAATGAAGCAGTTTCACTGAAAAGACTTCAAGGACCAGGTCCCTAAAAGGCAACTAATTCCCACTACTGAGTTGAAGGTGTGTATTCATTTGAGAGTGTTATTTTTATGTCATTAAATTACATGTAGCTTTTGCTCACTAATTCCAAGGCTTCATTAGTGACTATATGATGAAACTTTTGACTAACATTGTAAACTCCATTTCTGCTCTTGAGTTACCAAGGAGTAGGGCCATTCCTAGGATAATTACTGAGTTCCCTGTTTCTTGAGAGGGTTCTCAACATGGCTCAAGAAAGTAATGAGTGTTCTCAGCAAACTAACACAGGAACAGAAAACAAAACACTGCATGTTCTCACTCATAAGTGGAAGTTGAACAATGAGAACACATGGACACAGGGAAGGGAACAACATATACCGGGGCCTGTCGGGGGTCGGGGGCAAGGGAAGGGAGAGCATTAGGACAAATACCAAATGCATGTGGAGCTTAAAACCTAGATGACCGGTTGATAGGTGCCCCAAACCACCATGGCACATGTATACCTATGTAACAAAGCTGCACATTCTGTACATGTATCCTGGAACATAAAGTAAAATAATAATTAAAAAGAAGGTAATAAATGAGTGGGGTGGGTAGTGGCCACTATCTAGTGAGACTCTATGAAAACTTTCAATTAAGCATTTAGGTAAATAAAATTCTGCAAACAGTGTTTACTGGAGGTCTCCTCTTTCTCTTCACTTTTCCCCAACTTCCCCTGCTCCATCTCAGCCATCTTTGATTTGAGTAGTTTCTGGAAATCCCAATTTTTCTTAAAGCTTTCCTAGATTAGTTTTTGCAGTACCATGCAAACTGTCGCTGTCTAAATATAATCCTGCACCCTTTCATTCACTGCTCCATTAATTTATTACATCTATACATATATCTAATTACAATGGTTTTATTTATTGATTTCTGGCCCAGTTTGTGCTCTGAATATATGATACGTTTGTTTATTATTTTTATGTGTATGCTTGTTTAAATTCCCAAGTTAGTTATCTAGATTTTAGGGGGCAGGAGCAAGGCATCTTTGCAAAAAGTCTATCTGAGTGCTACTCAAAATGTTTGCAGTGAGATAAGCACAGAATTGAAAGTAAACATTTAGTAACTATCAAAGTGATTTGATATTGCTGTGACTTTTTTTTATCGTATTTTATCAAATATCAGCCTGCAACAGCTTGGAAATTTTTTAAAAAAACTGTCCTTTACCACAAATAGTTTGAGCAACATTTGTGGGCACTTACATTTAATTAATTCTTTTCATGCATGCACTCTGTGCCAGGAACTATGCTAAGGAGACAAAGATGAACAAAACAAAATTCCTGCTCTCAGTGAGCTTATGATCTAATTAAGGATAAACACTCCAAAAACAAGCATTATTATAAAACAGCACGAAATGTATCAAATTGCGAGTCAAGCAAAATGCTATTCAGCAAAGGAAATGGAATTACATAATTCACCTAGGCTTAAACAAGTTAGAATGAGCTCTGAGGAGGGCTTCGCTGAGGAAATAGCATTTGATTTGGTTCTTGAAGGGGGACTGAGATTTTACCAGGCATAGAAAGTGGAGAGGGTTCTGCAGGCAGAGAGACCAGTGTGTATAGCAGCACTATTACATAAAAGGTTCAGGGAAAGAAAGTATTGTCTTCCTGGAGCGTGGGATCTGTGGAGAGGAGGTGGCTAATGAGGATGGAGAGACTAGCAGGGGCTTCAATTAATGTCACATATCCTGTAAGCAATAGGGAGTCACTGGAAATTTCTAATCTGGGAGTGGGATTATTGAGGGGGTAAAGTCACATGACGAGACTGATGAGATTCTCCCTTTAGAAAAATCACTCTGGAGACAGTGATTGGATGGCTAGTTTAGAAGGAAGTAACACTGGACTAGAGAAAAATAGTTAGGAGTGTGTTACAGTCATCCTGGTAAGCATTGATAAAGCAGTGAACTAGGACAGATGCATTGAGGATAGAGAAGAGGGGGTGGGTTGGGGAGATATTTCAGAACAAGACTCAATAAAATTCAGTGAGTGAGTGGTTGTCAAGGGTAAGTGAGAAGGAGATGGAGAGATTAACTCTGAGGATAATGATAATACCATCATGTAGCATTTGTAATGTGCTTTTAACTTTTTAACATCTAACATCTATGATCTCATTTGACCTTTCAACCATTCTGTGAGGTAGGTTAAGGAATATATTTTTCCCCTGTATGACAGATGCAGTCCAGAGAGGTTAAGTGATTCACTCAGAGTTCCATAGCTCATTAATGGCAGAACCCAGATTAGAATCCAGACTTCCTGACGCCTGAGCACGTTTTTTTCCCAGTCGCTCATGATGTTACACTGTAAAGTGTTTGACCTACTGTTCACACTTAACTAGAAACAGTTACTATGCACATTACTAGTGGAGAAAAAGAGGAGAGGGAGAAGGTGCTCAGTGAGGTGGGGGTCAACTACTTTTGCGTCAATTGGGAATTCAATAATAATAACAACTTCAATAACAATGATAAACATAGTTAACGTTTATTGAGGGCTTACTATGTCCCAGCCACAGTTCTCAGCATTTTAGATAAATTAACTGATTTAATCTTCTTAACAACCCTACAAGGGTCAGTCCTATAATTGTCTTCCTGTTATAGATGAGGAAACTGAGGTGGAAAGTTGCCTAAGGTCATATAGCTAGTAAGTGTCAGAACCTAGCTATTTGGAACCTAGACAATCTGAACATGCTGTGTCTTCCTTTCTCTGCTCATCAACAATCTTATCTTCTTCCTACCCTTCTTCCAAGGACTCCATGAATGCATCAGGTTCTCATTAGAAAGATCATTAATCTGGGTATCAGGAGAATTGTATTCCAACCCCAATCCTGTTACTAACTGTTGACCTTGATAACATTATTGCCTCTCTAAATTTTTTGTCATCTGCAAATGACAGTTAATAATATTTATAGCAATATTTGCTCTGCTTATCTCATTAAATTATTTTGAGGATGAGAGGAGGTAATGTGTGTTCAAGAATAAAATAAACTGTAAAGTTTGTAAAGCTCTTTACCAACATAAGAATTAGGAAGATATAGCTTTACAAAATAGTGTTGCCTGTGTATATGTCTGTCTCTCTACCTTTGAGGTGAACTCCTTGAGGGAAGGGAACAAGTATGCTTCCTTCACCACTGCATCCCTAGTGATGAGCATGGTACCCACTATCTGGTAGGCAATTGATAAAGATGTGTTCAATGGATGCTATATGTATGAATGCTTGAATGGACAATTGAAGGAGCAGCCTCAGGATGCACTATTTAGAAAGCAAGTAGGCACTTCAATTCCTGGCATCTTAGGTGCAGATAATCTGGACACCATCGTGACAGCTAACATTTATTGAACTCTGGCTATAGGCAGACATTGTTCTAAGTGCTTCATTTTACATAAATTGAATCATATATATTCTTATAACCAACCTATTAAGTCATATTCAACACTGTCCCTGCTTTTTCCAGCTCTCACTTGTATTGTTAAGTTTGGAAGGAAATTTCCCACACTTGTTTGTCAGTAAAGTTCAGTTTTGGATTCCGCCCATGAGAGGTACCTGCAGGAAACTTGGCAAGCAGAAAGGAAGTAGACACCATCGTTGCTCTTCCTGACATCTTGTTTAGGTGTGTGGGCTTGATTAGAAAAGATTTAAGTGACTTCTGAGCATTCTCCTGGGAAACATCTGCTTCAGTGATGTCATTAGCAGCAGTTTCCTAACAATCTCTAAAATTTCCCATGATTCCTGCAATTCCCACAACTATCTCATTTTGCTGGCAGTTCCCTTACCTTTTGTCTCATAGCCCTTCCAAAGGCTTTGTAGGCCCTCAATCCTCTGTGTTAAATGTCTTCCTGAAATAACTATAGAGTAGTTTCTGTTTGCCTCATCAAAATCTGAGTGCTACACTTTACAGGTGAAGAGACCAAAGCAGAGGGTAACTTGAGTGAAGAAGTGGCAGAAGGAAGGACTGAATCTAACAAGTTTGGCCCCAGGGCCTGTGCTCTAAATAGTTATACTCCACTGCCTCTCTTCGACTGAAAACCCAAATCCTATGAATAGGGCACTGTATCGTTTTCTGAAATCTCCATGAGTATTTCAATGGAAATGATCGTTTGGAGCCTGCTTTTCAGTTTGTAAACTTTCTTCTCAACTTTTGACAGAACCACCTTAGTTTCAACACAGTCTTTCCATCTTACTTTCCAGGGTGAAGCAAGGTAAGCTTCACTACTCAGCCATTGGGGATGGGGAGTAGGGAGGAGTCCAGTGGAAGGGTTCATGGGATCCTTGTGATTGATCAGGCAGAGAAGCACTACTCAATCTCAGGAGTTTTCAAAAGCCCAGCATCGATTTCATTTCACAACACCCTCACAGAGTTCATTTTTATGTTTAAAATAAGTTAATATTAGTGTAAAATTAGATAGCCTCTAGAGTTAGTGCTTAGAAACTGAATGTTAATGCTGGAAGGGCCAGAGCTGTGTTAACTAGCTGCTGTGTTTGCCTTCTTTTTCAGTCAAAGCTAACATTTAAAGTCAGAGAGGTAGATCTATATATATTGATCTGGAGGAATGTTCATGATATATTGTCAAGTGGAAAAGGCAAGTTGCAGAGTAAATTGATGATATGCTTGCATTTTTTTAAGAAAACAAGAGAAAACCCTATATAAAATAACACCTGGATGCAGAATGTTAGAAATAGAGAGGTCCTTAGGTAGCTAAACACAATCTTCCTGTTATATTGATGAGCAAGTTTGAAGGCCAGAGAGAGATATAACTAAGGTTACACAGCTAGTTAGTAGCAGAATCACTTCCATAACCTTCATCTCCAGACTCTACTATGTCACTCTGTCTGTAGGCTGTGCCCATACCAACAAGTCAATAAAGGGAGAAAGAACCTAGTGACGTAGCTATAGTATTTTGTAGTAGAGGGACCATTACTGAAAATGTGCATCTCATTTTAAGCTATAAACCAACATGTAATAAAGAGTGGAATATTTTTCCCTCCAAAGGCAGAATCATTAAAACCTATACTTTTAATATTCCACCTAATTTCTGAATTTTCCTCTATGCAAAGGCACTCTTTGATTCTTTTAATATTTCATTGATTGTGCCAGTTTATGTTTATTTCACAATGTTTGCTTGAAAGGTTTATCTTGATAGTAAGGAACAGTTTGCACAAAGCATGAGATTTACCCTAATACCTACCACAGTGCCTGCCTTAAAGTAGAAACCTAATGTTTGTTAAATGGATAATTAAAGATAGAATTCATTTGCCTTTTCTGAATTTTTTTCTTTCTTGATATTAAAACATTATTCCAGAGATGAAGAGTACCGTGTACCTTTAAAAATATATGCAATTTGAATAAATCTTGCATATGCTTTGAAATTAAGCTGTTTTGGTAAGTGGTTTATTCATCCTCAACTATTTTTCATTCAGTTAGTAAACATGTGAGACAGTCTCCTTGTATCCATGGTACTCCCTTTGCAACACCATACAAGGTCACATCAGCTCCCAGCAGTCACGGTAAGAGGAACACACTGAGTATCTGTTTGCTCAGCAGTGCTAGGTACTGTGTATTTTATTTTTTTCTACCTGTTTGTGTCTGGTTCCTCACAAACAGGTAGAAAAGGCTGCTTGGGAGATGACTTCATCATGTGTGGTGGAGGCTCAAAATAAAGTGAGACCAGAAGACAGGATATCTGGGTCTTCATTCTAGATCTGCTTCCAAACAGTTTCATGATCTTGGGAAATTTACTCCACATTCAGTGAGGCTCGGATTTCTCATCTAAAATCAGTTATCTGTAATAGATCATTGTTTATCAAAACCTTTCCTTTTAGTTTTAGAATTCCCTTTTCAAATGAAATAGTTCACAGGAAACGACCCCCCATGAGCAGGCTCCAGGCACCACAATTAAGTCCCTAAAAAGTATATAAATCAAAATTTGAAAAATGTTGCATTATGTCCATCAATAGAAAATGGGGTTTTAAGATGTGGTAAATGTGTATAAATAAATATTATTCAGCAATAAAAAGGAACAAATTACTGATACATGCAACAATACGGATGAATCTCAAAAGCAGGTTGAGTGAGAGAACCCAGACACAAAGGAGTACAGACTGCATGATTTCATTTATAGTCAATATTTAAAAAAACAAAAACTAACGTATAGTGAAAGAAATCAGATCACTGGTTGCCAGGAATTGGGGGTAGAGGGAGGAAGGGATGGGTTACAAAAGGGCAAAAGGAAACTTCTGTAGGTAATGAAATTGTTAGGTAGCTTGATTGTTGTGGTGATTCTGTGAGCATCTGTCAAAACTCATAGAATTGCACACTGTAATTGGACAAAGTTTATTGTATACAAATTATGTCATGATAAACTATATTAAAATATCACTACATTAATCATCTCTAGGGTTTCTTATGCCTTTAAATATAGTAAGTGGGATCTGGAATCAACCAGACCTAGACTTAAGTACTGGTTCTGTGGCCATGGGCAAATCACTCAGTTTCCCCACTTCTAAATATGGATGGAAAATAGTGCCATGGCATTGAACCACTGTGCGAACTCTACATGATAATAGACATAGAGAGCTTTGCTCAACACCTCGCATATCATAAATTCTCAATAAATGGTAGCTGCATTTAGAATTCTATGATTCCAAATAATTTTACAGACTTAGTTTTACAAGTTCAGAGGTGGCATATATATGATCTAAATTCTGATTTTGACTCCACTATCAATTATGTATGACTTTAGATGAATCTCAATGTCTACTCTGTTTCCTCATTGTTAATACAGGGGGAAATTGTGGTGGTGTTCTTACCAACTCCATAGGAAAATTCGGAATATAAAATAGACTAATAGATTAGAAAGATGTTTTGAAAAACAAAAAGCAAAGATAAAACACTCTACACAGATGTAGGAAATAGCTATGATAATTTTTCTCATGATTCCAAGATTAAATGGAACAAGGAGATTGTGCTTACATAACAGGGCTTACCCTCAGTAAAGTCGTAAAGTTTCTGACATTTGTCTTCTGGCCTTTTATTATACCATTCTTTGTCTCATTTTCTAATTTCAGTTATGCCTCACTTGCTGTCAACAGTTATAGAAGATTCTCTTGCTGTATAAGTCTCTTCTGTCAGTGATAAATTTACTCTGATAAGTTCATTTACCTGAAGGTGAGTAACCTAATGGGTAGCCACTAACAATATTCTATGTAAAGAAAGAGCAAAAATAATACCTCTAATGGCAATTCGACTCTCAGTAGGAATACTATTTGGGGTGGGAGCACTTCCTGAAGCTTCTCACATGTCAATCACTTCCAAAGATAAAGTCAGATCCTTTAAACCATTTTCTCCATCAGGGATGATGTGTTATTTTAGACGTTTAGAAGCAAAAAAGGCTCATGTCCTTTTCAACATAACTTTCCTTATTGCCCGTTTAACATCTTTGTTTCTCAGGTTATATATCAGAGGGTTCAGCATGGGTGTCAAAGCTCCATAAAACACTGAGATAAACTTGTCCTGGTCAGGGGAGGAGTTGAACTGAGGTTTCATATACATGGAGATGGCTGTCCCATAGAAGATTGTCACCATGGTCAGGTGAGAGCCACACGTGGTAAAGGCCTTGAGCCTGCCCTGGGCTGAGCGAATCCTTATGACAGCCATAGCAATTCGTATGTAGGAGAGGAGAACAAACCCAAATGGTAGCAGCAGGGTGAAGACACTGGTGATGAGGATCATAAGTTCATTGAAGCTGATATCAGAACAGGCCAGCTTAATGAGGGAGAGAATCTCACAGACAAAATGGTTGATGACATTAGCCCCATAGAAGTGAAGCCTCAGGGATAGGATGAGCATGGCAGTGAGCACAAGTGATGTCCCCCATGAGGTAGCAGCCAAGCAGACACACACTGGGCCATTCATAACCACTGAATAACGCAGGGGATTGTTGATAGCAACCACACAGTCATAGGCCATGGCAGCCAGTAGGAGGCACTCTGCTGTGGCCAAAGTCAAGGAGACACTCATTTGAGTCAGACACCAGGGATAAGAGAGGTAGGGATGGGTAGAGAAACAATGCACCAAAGCGTGGGGCATGGAAGCTGTTCCATAGCAAAGGTCTAAGAAAGACAGGTTACTAAGGAAGAAGTACATTGGAGTGTGGAGGTTGGGGTCAAAGTGAATAAGAAAGATCGTAAATCCGTTCCCCAACAATGTGCTGAGATAAATTATCAGCACCAATGTGAAAAACATGTCTTTCCATTGAGGATAGTTAGAAATGCCAATAAGGAGAAACTGAAACACTGCTGTGACATTGTCCATGGCCATCTTTCCTTCTTGCCACTATTCATTAAATGGATACCAATTGGCTACTTAATGTTACCTGAAAGAATGAGAATAAAGATGGAGGGTGTGAGAAAGGTGGAAAGAATTAGGGTGTGCAGGAACATTATCTTTGTCCTTTTCAGAAGAATGGGACACCAGTGGAATAGATATCTATAATGGCAACAGAGGCAAGGCCAGATATCCCTCCCTCAATCCTAAGAAAATGGAAAGTTCCTTACCTTTTTGAAAATAGTTATATGAAAAGTTCTCCAGCCCTCCTCCACCAGAGGTCTTCTTGAATAATGTTTCCTAACTAAGAAGACAGGAAAGGTAGGCCATCTTCCTGACTTTCTCACTTTATTTTCCAAGATAAATCTGATATATAGACATGGTTGAATCTCAGTTAGCTTGAGTTACTAATCTCAACCAATAGGGTGCCTTCTGATACATGTCTTAGCTAAAATATTGTCTATGTTTGGGATGTCTCTCACTCCTAGATTGTGCATGCCCTCATTTTTCCATACTTCCAGAATTTACCATGGTGCCTGACATAGAGAGGGTGCAAGGTAGCTCTTTGACCTGAGCTGGTATTATGTAGATGGAGTAGTAAGGTATGGGAGGACCCCCTACTAATATCCCCTGCTGAAGTTACATTTCTAGCTTCTCCTACATTTTCTACTCTGTTGTTATTGAGCCCCAGGCAGGAGTATGAAAATTGAACATGATGTTTCTAAAAGTGTGGGTGGTAAGGAGAGGGTCTGAGTATGCAACCTCACTGAAAAGGCTCTCTTATCCCATCCTCACCGATCTCTTTCCCCTAGCCCTGCTTCATTTATTATAACACATTCTAATATCTGAAATTATATTAATAATTTGATTCCTTGCTTATTATTTGTCTTTCACTCAAATGTGAATTTAATAACAGAGCCCTTGTCTGCTGTTTACTGGTGTATTCCTAGAATATAGAACAGTACCTGGGGGATCACAAGAACCCAACAGATAGTAAATGAATATATAAAGTCCTAAGCATTCAGAGCTATTATCCAGAATCTACCTACTCCTCTTGCCACCTGCACTGCCATTCGTTATTCCAAGGCATCATCATCACTCACCTGGATTTTTCCAGTAATCTCCTCATTGGTTTTCCTGTTTCTGGTCTTCTTCCCATTCAGTTCAAATGATTCAGTTGAACTGTAAGTGAAATCAGGTCACTTTTCAATTAAAACATTTATTCTATTTTTATTGAAGTATGACTGGTATACAGAAAGGTACACATGTTTTATGTATACATCTTGAGTTTGAAGGTAAGTATATACTCATGAAACGGTCACCATTAAATAACGCCGTAAATATAACAAACATGCCTAAAAGTTTCCTCCTTCTCTCTTTTATCTTTGTAATAAGAACACTTAACATAAGGCCTACTCTTTTAATAAAATTTAAGTATACAGTATCATATTGTTAACTATAGATTCTCATTTCAACCTCACTAAACACCAATCTCCTTACTATGACCTATGAGGCCCTATATGGTTTGCCTCCCAATCACCTCCTCTCTGAACGCACTTCCTACCACTCTTTCCCTTTCTCACTTTGCTCCAGTCACACTGGCCTCCTCACCATTCCTCAAATACTCAAAGCCCATCCCTTTCACAGAGCCTTTGATCCTGCTGTTCTGCATTTGTGAAAAACTTGCTGCTCCATATTTATGAAACCCAGATCCTTGCACAGCTCACCTTCTCAATTCCCTCAGGTTTTTACTCACAAGGCATCTTTTCAGCGTATCCTTCCTGGGTCACCTCGTCTAGGAATTCATCTCCAGCCCCTGAAATTGTATTACATCCTTTCTGGGTCACCTCCTCTGGTAGTTCATTTCTAGCCATTGAAATTTTATATCCCCCTTTCCTGTATTATTTTCTCCTTAGAACTATATCTAGCATACTGTATAGCTTATCTATTAATTATGTTTATTGCTTGTCTCTATCAACTAGAATGTATGCTCAATGAGATCAGGGTTTTTCTGTTTTCTTCATTGCTGTGTGCCCAAAATGTAGACTAGTACCTAGATAGGAGCTCAATGATTATTTGCTGAAGGAATGTGTGAATGGAGTTCTTTCGCTGCTCCTTATTGAAAAGTAACCTCTCTTTTTCCATCTGCCTCTTCTGTTGACATTACTGTTTCTATGCTAAGCACCCCTTGATGTATATGTGTTTCTCCATGAGACTAACTCACATTTTCTTTCTAATTCCCTCCTTGAAGCTTCTGCTACTCACTTGCTATGTCTCTAGACAAGTTTCTTCCCCTTACTTGCCTGAATTTTTATTTCTAATCTTGTTAAACTAAATTATCTCTAAGGTCCCTTCTAGTTTTAACAAGCTAGGATTCTCGACTTCCCACAGATAAAGAAAAAAAGAGCTTACTCCTCAGAGTATTGAAATGTGTTACAGTTTTCTCCTTTGTTGGAGATAAAAGTGTCTTTTTTTTTTTTTTTTTTTTTTTTTTTTAAGACAGAGTCTCAGTCTGTCACTCAGGCTGGAGTGCAGTGGCGCAGTCTCAGCTCACTGCAACCTCCGTCTCCTGGATTCCAGTGATTCTCCTGCCTCAGCCTCCCAAGTAGCTGGGATTACAGGTGCCCACCACCATGCCCGGCTAAGTTTTGTATTTTTAGTAGAGACGAGATTTCACCATGTTGGCCAGGCTGGTCTCAAACTCCCAATATAGGTGATCCACTCGCCTCAGCTTCCCAAAGTGCTGGGATTACAGGCATAAGACACTGCTCCTGGCCCTTAAAAGTCTTTAAGAAAGAAAATTTCCTAACGTTTCCCTTCCATGTCGTGGCCTTCTAGTAAGCTATCCCTGTGTCACACTGTCTACTTTTTTCCAGCCTATCAGATAGACTAGGTGCACAACGAAGGTAAATCCATATATCCAGGAAAGTGTTTGCTATTTGTGAAGAGGGAAACAAATGTAAGGGATGGAGAGGGTGGTGACCTGGCTTCACAGGAGTGCCCTCAGAGCTTGAGAGACCTAACGCTGCTGCTGTCTTCATTTATCATAGCACCCTGAGATAGAGATTTTGCCTTGGCCTGCCTCTACCTTTCCAGGTGAAAATTGAGAAAATCATCTCTACAGAGTGAGAACATACACGTATATGAGTCAAATGGCTACATGAAACAATGCTCCGAAGCCTGTTATATTTTAAGTTAGTATAGTCATATCTTAAATTTTTTTTGAATATTTGGGAGTATATTTAGCTCCCAATTATCTACATATGGGTCATTCACAGTGGAATATTTAATGAGATAATGAGCCGGCCACAGATGGGATGGTGAACTGGTTTTGCATTGAAGTGGAGGGTTGATTATTATGCCATTTAAAACTACATGTTGCTCCTAGAACTCTATAAAACACACTGCTTTTGCTGTCGAATATTAAATATTGATAAAATAGATGTTTTCCTCCTTATATGAATCTGTCATTCCCAGTGAGCCACAGGATGTATTTCGTTTTTCCAGTATTGAAGGAGGGTTTATAAAGTGTCTATCCCTCAGTCCCTCATGAGCCCAGGAGAATAAATTGAAGAGCCATTTGCCTAAAAATTGG
The DNA here is from genome assembly GCF_002776525.5 of Piliocolobus tephrosceles. Taxonomy (NCBI): domain Eukaryota; kingdom Metazoa; phylum Chordata; class Mammalia; order Primates; family Cercopithecidae; genus Piliocolobus; species Piliocolobus tephrosceles. Next base: position 22,972,314 of record NC_045445.1, read on the forward strand.
TGATCAGTCTATGGCTGTGAGATCGACTTATTTTTTAAATGGGGTTATACTTGCTGGTAGAGATTGGGGTTGAACACATGACCTTGCCCCCATTAGTACCATGTTTGGACCCATAGAACTAAAATTGATGACAATTTCCGTCTCAGACTTAAAGGCTACTCAGCATCTAAATTGAGGGGACTATTTTTCATTTAGTCTAGGCCCTGCCCTCTAAAGACAGTGCTGATTGCCTCATTCTAGAATTACCATTAAAAAATTCCTGGCAAACTGAACCCAGCATGTTTCCCATCTTAGTCTTGTTACCTGCAATTATTTATTTATATAGCATAACTTTCGTTTTAACAAATGGTTGGTTCTTGTCTTCCTGGAGACTGACCATCCCAGATAGATGGTTAAAGACCCAAGAAAAGGAGGAAAGGAGAAAAGAAAATAAATTAAAACCTTGTTCTGTTACCTACTCACCAATGGAGGTCCCTCTCAAGTATCAGTAGATGGAACAGAATGGGCTGCCCAAAAGAACAATTCTCCAAGAGTTGCCAGGTTTAGCACTGTGATGATCTCCCTGCAAATTTCCTGGCAACATTTCAAAAGCCTTCCCAGCTTCTCAAACTCACAAATGCCTAGAAATCCCTGAAGAAGGAAAATTCTTTTAGATTAGGTCAAATCTCAATCGACAAACCCTTTGATCTGCAGCCCTTGGTAATGATATCTAATTAAATTATTTAATGTCTTAGACTAACATTTCTTTCAATGGCATTTGACCCACATACAACCTTATTCAATCTTCCCTAGAAAAGTTATGACATATAGAGGATTGAGGTCATTTGAATGCTCTGCATCAAGACCCTTAGGTTATTTCAATTTGCAACCTTCTAGTTTAGACATCCATTGCCTCTTGGCAATATTTATCAATGTATTATCTTATCTCCGTGAAATGGAATCCAGCTAAACCAACTTGTCACTTTCTTAAAAAAAGGAAAACAAGAACAAAACATTCTGCACCCAGGGCTTTAAACTAAATTAGATGATGCCTAGGAAAGGTCCTGGGCTCTGTACATATCCTACCCAGTTTCCTACTCTTTCTCCACAACCTCTTCTCAGTACTCAGTAGTAAAAATATATAATTTCATACCCACAAGATCCTGTGCATCCCTCAATCGGCAAAAAGATCAAATATCAGTCACTCTACCTGCCCACTAAGGCTGGAGAATGGACTCAAGCATTTCAAAAGCATTATACTGGAGTTGAAACAAAAAAATGTCTGGATACCCCTCATTTACCTAGAAAATATCACAGACCAGAACTTGCCTTTCATTGAGCAGTTTGGTTTGTAGAAACTGCACCATATTTCCTCTTCTCTCTATTTAGGCTCAATTCCATCAATTTATATGTTTATCTGGAAGCTGTCACCAGGACTCTATCTCTGGGAGCATATTTGGCTCTGAACGAAATCTATAAATTTACCTACTTGGCCTACTCAAGATGTCTGGGGTCCGATTCTCTTTCAGATTCAATTACAAATGCAGGAAGTAAGTTGATGAGCTGCTCAGTAACTTAAATAAGCTGAAGTTTCAAAGTGCTACCAGATTATTTATCTCACAAGTAGAGTTCAAAGTTTCTGATCTTTACCAGAAAGAAATAATTATCTTCTGAGAGCTTCAGGGACCTCATCCCAAACAGGCAATTAAGTTTTGCCAAACCAGAGCTATTTGAAAAAACAAAGTGGCGTTTTGTGTAGGGAAAACAAGTAAAGAAAAGAGAAAAGAGACCTTTGAGACTGTGGGACTTTTGTATAACACTACTGGGCTTTCCAGATAACTAAGAAATAATTCTTTTTTTATTTTGGCCTACGGTGTCTTCACATTCTTTCTGTATGAAACTGGTGTCGTGACAGAACCTGCAACTGGTAGAGAAATGTCTATCAGGGGACAGCTGGTATAGAGAGTATACAACAGACAGCACCTGTGTTATTGATCCCCATGTGAAAACAGCCTTTATGTTTGGCTTTTCAGTTCCACTTCCACCACCCCAGCCTAATCAAATGGTCTCTGTCAGTGCTATATTTCCTCATCTGACACGCAAGGTCAACTATGACAATTCGTCATCTATTATTTAAAATTCATTCATTCACACATGAATACATTTATTCCACAAGTATTTAATGAGCACCTACAATGTGTCTGGCAATGTATTTGGCACTGAGGATACAATGGTGAAAAAAAAAAACCATTTGTCTTCCCTTCCGATTTGAATGCCCTTTATTTCTTTCTCTTGTCTGATTGCTCTAGCTAGGACTTCCAGTGTTATGCTAAATAAAGTGGTTCTTACTTTCAGGAAGCTTACTGTTTTTTGGGGAAATTGATATTAACTAACAATCAAGAATGTATCCTATGCCATTCTCTATGATGTGATTATTAATACCTAGTATTTGCTAGCACACTATAATCAAAATAATTTAATTGTACATTTAAAAATAACTGAAATAATATATTGGATTGTTTGTAATACAAAAGATAAATGCTTGAGGAGATGGATACCCCATTTCCCATGATGTGATTATTATGCATTTCATGCCTATATCAAAGTATTTCATATACCCCATAAATATATACATCTACTATGTACATAAAAATTAAAAGAATATAAATATGCACCTGTGATAAGTGCTACGTAAGCAAACCATAGGGTGATAAAGGATTTTATTGATTCCCATGTTCACCCCTGTCTCCATGGCTCCTCAATACAATCTCTCTACTTGAGTCAGGTTAGTTTCTTCATTGCTCCATGAGTACCCCCATGCTCACTCCCGTTTCTTTTGCACCAATGCTTCTAATGTTCTACTAATTTGTAAAGCTAAGGCTCACCCAATCTGTCTTTTAAGGCTCAGCTTAATTCTTTGGTTCTTTTGTGTTCCAATGTTACCTGACTCTTAAACTATACCATAAGTCATCCGCGCACAAATAATTGTTTTTATACTTCTTCAACTATTTTCTTTTTTTTAATTTTAGAGATAGTGTCTTGCTCTGTTGCTCAGGCTGGTGTGCAGTGGCATGATCATAGCTCACTGCAACTTCAAACTCCTTGGCTCAAGGGATCCTCCTGCCTTAGCCCCCCAAGTAGCTAGGACTACAGACACGCACCACCACACCTGGCTAATTAATTATTATTATTTTTTTTGTAGAGACAGGGTCTCACTGTGTTACCCAGGCTGGTCTTGAACTCCTGGTCTCAAGTGATCCTCCTGCTTTAGCCTCCTAAAGCACTGAGATTATAAGTGTGAGCCACCATGCCTGGCCTTTTTAACACTTTCAGTGGTAGTGGCAGTAGACACAATATAGGGTAAGGAGAGGCAGTCTGGGGTAGTGGCTAAGGTTGTGTACTCAGGGACTTAGTAGCTTTGTGGACTTTTTAAAAAAGTAATCTGAATAATCTGGGCCTAATTTTCCTTGTTTATGAAATGAGCAAATACATATAAAACGCCCAGGACAGTGTCTGGCACATGGTAAATCTCAATAAATATTAGCATGCTAGCTATTTTATTTTTCCCAATGCATTCATGTAAATTAATACCTACGTTTTTTATAGATGAGAAAACTGAAGCCTAAAGCAGTCAAGTGAATTGGGCAAATGTCACATAATTAATTAGAAACAGAGATGGATAGAGAACTCATTTTCTTACTTCCAGACCAGTGCCTTTTGGGAAATTATACATATGGTCTTTTGCTTGATACTTGCTTTGAGGACAAATTTCTCAGATTTTGTACTCAGCAAGACTTTGTTCAGGTCCTTGGATAACTCAGTGTGACATGATATGGGTACCACATTAAGACATCTGTCTTTAGCTAAGACTTGTTTCACTGCCAATCATAGCACAGTAATATTTATGATATAGGATTGGTTCCTATGAGAATAATTTAGCTTCAGTCAGCCTCATGGTCACTCAATGCATCTCTAATATGTCATTTCTCATATCTGTTGGAAGAGAGGATGTAAGGAGAGCATGAACTCTTCACAAACTGTCTGGTTTTGGGAAAGTCACTTCAAATTTTTGGGCTTCAGTTTCTTTTGCTGTATAGACTATCTCTGAGGCCCATTCCAATTATTGCATTCGTACTTCCGGAGAAATTGTTTTTATTGAAAGTAGATCATAAATATCTTTTTTGTATATGGAAGACAACTAAGGAAGTTGTGTTAAGACCTAGCTAAAAGGTGCTAGAGCAGATTTGAGTAAAAGGAAAAGGGAAACACTAATGAATTCTTCAGCTTAGTGCAGGGATGTATTCTAACAGTGAAATTAAGGCCTTAGGATGCTGAATAGGAGGAAGTACTGTGGGCAAAGGGAAAGTGGCAGGAGTTGGGGACCCAGCTGTTGGGAATATATTTCATTGGCTTGGAAAGACTGTGACTAGTAGAAGATCTCCTTCAATAAATGTGCTTTTGGTGCACTCTTGAAAAATTATTAGAGGGTGAGCAAAACAGAGAGTGTGCAATTTATTCCAAAAGTCTAATTGTGGTCTAAACAATTCCTTGTCATAGCCTTTGAGTGCTTGTCTGGAGTTATGCACAAATTCATAATCCTAAAGTAGCAAGTGACAACTTTGCCTTCTTCCATTGCCTTCTATTATGAGGTAGGCCTGATCTATGGGTTAGCAGAAAAAAAATGGGAGATGAGGTGCTGGAGAGGACTAACCAGCCAAACATCTCACAACAGCCTTTAAACAGATTTTTAAGAACATTTGTCTCAACATTGAAAAATGATATGTCCCCTTTTAAGTTGAAATAATGTTCTTCCTGCCTGCCTTGTTTTTAGTTGGTCCTAGACAAACGAACACTTCTAATAGCTTTGTATCTCAGCGATTCCTCCAGGCTCTAGGGGCATGATTAGCTTTAGCGCACTGCTCAAAGTTGAGCAATTAAAAACTGTTTCTTGTAAACCCCCAAAGATGACACATTGGGCATTGTTAAGAAGTTGGCAGACTTGGCAGTTAACTTCACCTGAAACTTCCAGCCCCATAATGATATATTAATTGTAAACAGTAGGGAAAAAGTAGAACACTTCCTCAAGATGAAAGAGGAGAAACTTTAAAGACTTAAAAACAACGAAAAATAAATGTTCTAAGCAAACAGAAGCCAAGTAATGGGATTTAGTTTCCAAAACTTTTTATGACTTTGACACAAGAGAGTTGCAACAAATGTGTTAATCTAATGACACATATTTAAAAATACAATTCTATCACAGATGACCTCAATATAAAAATGTAAATGACCTGTAGGGAGATATAGGTTCTAGTCTTGGCTCTGTCACAAACTTGCCTATGACTGTAGTAAGTCTATTAAACTATTTCTGTTTGTGCAATAGTGAATAGTAATCTCTGTTTTAGGTACTGCATGTAAGTGCTGTAAGGACAAAATTATATGTGAAATCCAAAAGACGCTTGGAGATATTAAGACATAGACAAGTTCATGGGATTCTTTTATCTTTTTTAAATTTAATTTGTGGATACATAGTAGGTGTATGTATTTATGAGTTACATGAAATACTTTGAGATAGGTATGCTATGCATAATAATTACATCATGGTAAATGGGGTATCCATGCCTCAAGCATTTATCCTTTGTGTTACAAACAATTATACTCTTTTAGTTATTTTAAAATGTACGATTAAATCATTTTTGGCTATAATCACCCTGTTGTGCTACCAAATCTAGATCTTGTTTATTTTAACTACTTTGTGTACCCATTAACTATCCCTACTTTCTCCATGGTCCCCCATTACTCTTCCCAGCCTCTGTTAACCATCCTTCTACTCTCTATCTCCATGAGTTCAATTGTTTTAACTTTTAGCTCCCACAAACAAGTTAGAACAGGTGATGTTTGTCTTTCTGTGCCTGGCTTATTTCACTTCACATAACGATCTCCACTTTCATCCATGTTGTTGCAAATGACAGGATCTCATTCTTTTCACAGTTGAAAATAGTGCTCCCAATGCCATCCCCATCAAGCTACCAATGAGTTTCTTCACAGAATTGGAAAAAACTGCTTTAAAGTTCATATGGAACCAAAAAAGAGCCCGCATTGCCAAGACAATCCTAAGTCAAAAGAACAAAGCCAGAGGCGTCACGCTACCTGACTTCAAACTATACTACAAGGCTACAGTAACCAAAACAGCATGGTACTGGTACCAAAACAGAGATATAGACCAATGGAACAGAACGGAGCCCTCAGAAATAATGCCACACATCTACAACCATCTGATCTTTGACAAACCTGACAAAAACAAGAAATGGGGAAAGGATTTCCTATTTAATAAATGGTGCTGGGAAAATTGGCTAGCCGTAAGTAGAAAGCTGAAACTGGATCCTTTCCTTACTCCTTATACGAAGATTAATTCAAGATGGATTAGAGACTTAAATGTTAGACCTAATACCATAAAAACCCTAGAAGAAAATCTAGGTAGTACCATTCAGGACATAGGCATGGGCAAGGACTTCATGTCTAAAACACCAAAAGCAACGGCAGCAAAAGCCAAAATTGACAAATGGGATCT
>NC_045445.1:22988860-23009167 GCF_002776525.5 Piliocolobus tephrosceles
TGTGCCGGTGTTACAGCGCAGTATTGGGGTGGGAGTTACCCGATTTTCCAGGTGTTGTGTGTCTCAGTTCCCCTGGCTAGGAAAAGGGACTCCCTTCCCCCTTGCGCTTCCCAGGTGAGACGATGCCTCGCCCTGCTTCAGCTCTCGCTGGTCGGGCTGCAGCAGCTGACCAGCACCGATTGTCCGGCACTCCCGAGTGAGATGACCCCAGTACCTCCGTTGAAAATGCAGAAATCACCGGTCTTCTGTGTCGCTCGCGCTGGGAGATGGAGACTGAAGCTGTTCCTATTCGGCCATCTTGCTCCGCCCCCCCAAATTATTTCTGTTTTAAATTTATTAAGCTTTTTTTTTTTTAACTTAAGTTATTGCAAATTTACCATAGTGATATGAAAAGAAGCTATATACTATTTACAGTAGCAAAGTCATGGAACCAACCCAAATGCCCATCAATGATAGACTGGATAAAGAAAATGTGGTACATACACCATGGAATACTACACAGCCATAAAAAGGAATTAGATCATATCCTTTGCAGAGACATGGATGAAGCTGAAAGCCATCACCCTCAGGAAACTAACACAGGAGCAGAAAACCAAACACCGCATGTTCTCACTCATAAGTGGGAGTTGAACAATAAGAGCACATGGACACAGGGAGGGGAAAGACACACACCAGGGCCTGTTGGGGAGTGGGGGATCAAGGGGAGGGAACTTAGAGGATGCATCAATAGGTGCACCAAACCACCATGGCACATGTATACCTATGTAACAATCCTGCACCTTCTGCAAATGTATCCTGGAACTTAAAGTAAAATAAAATAAAATTTAAAAAGAAAGGAAGCTATATTTTCTGTGTTCAGGGTATATAGTTCAATGCTTATTTTATTAATGTATCTTTAAGATTTTGAAGTTTTATAGGTCACCTGTATTCTTTTTTAAAATAACTTTTAAGTTCACGGATACATCAACAAGTTTGTTACATAGGTAAACTGCATGCCACAGGGATTTGGTGTACAGATTATTTAGTCACCCAGGTAATAAGTACAGTACCAGATAGATATTTTTTCTGATACTCTCTCTCCTTCCACCCTCTATCCTCAAGTAGGCCTCGGTGTCCATCATTCCCTTCTTTGTGTACATGTGTTCTCATTGCTTAGCTCCTGCCTATAAGTGAGAACAACTGGTATTTGGTATTCTGTTTCTGAGTTAGATTGCTTAGGCTAATGGCCTCTAGCTCCATTTACGTTGCCGAAAAGGACAAGATCTCATTCTTTCTTATGTCTGTGTAGTATTCCATGGTATATATGTACCACATTTTCCTTATTCAGTCTATCATTGATGGGCATTTAGGTTGCTTCCATGTCTTTGCTATTGCAAATAGTGCTGCAATGAACATACACATGCATGTCTTTATGGTAGAGCAATTTATATTGTTTTGGATATACACCCAATAATGTGATTGCTGGATCAAATGGTAGTTCTGCTTCAATTTTTTGGAGAAATTACTATACCATTTTCCACAATGGCTGAACAGTCCCACTAGCAGTTTATAAATGCGTTCCTTTTTCTTTTTCTTTTTTTTTTTTTTACCATTTTAGTTTTTATTAATAAAATAGAAACCTAAACTCAGACAATTGCTTTATTCTTGCATCTAATCTGACCATATATTGGAGTAGCAATTCTTTATAAAAGGACTTAGGTGAGAACTGTCAATACATCAGTTCCATCAAAAACTCTAGGTTGGAATATCTTAAAAAGAGTAAATTAAATATGAGAAAGCACAGAAATCTCTCCCTCAAACAAGAGGGGCTTCCTTTAATAGTCTTTAATATAGCTCATTTGCAATTATATGAAAATCCATCACCATCAATCATTTTGCACAATCCCTAAAGGATAAAACTGAGGGAACTCATGGATAATTTTCACAGCTTCATTGTAAAGTCCAAGATCAAAAGGATGGTTATCTTCTTTAAATTGGACATAAGATGTACACAAGATGGTGGCCTTGGCGGTTACTTTTCCAACAACTTCCATAATTCCAGAGATTTCTTCATCAAGGGGTTCCATCAACTCGATGGTTCCATTTTTTCCTTCTCCATCTGAAAGAATAAACATTTTTCCAGTGGGATGAATCTTTTCCAGCCTCCCTACGAAGCAGACAGGCTTGTCGATGAACTGAGCTAGCATGCCAGCGTTGATGCACGACCTCGGTAACTCCATCGTGTCCACCATGATTATGGCCCAAGACTGCAGCTGGCGGGAAACCCACGGACTACTCGCGTTCCTTTTTCTCTACAACTTGATTTCACATTTCTGATTTGACTCTCAGTTTGGATGCTGTTGGTATATGGGAGTGCTAGTGTTTTCGCACATTGATTTTCTATCCTCAAACTTTGCTAAAGTTGTTTATCAGATCAAGGAGCTTTAGAGCCTGGAATATGGGGTTTTCTAGATATAGAATCATGTCGTCAGCCATCAGGGATAGTTTGACTTCCTCTCTTCCTATTTAGATGTCTTTTTTTTTTTTTCTTTTTTTCTTTTTTCCTTGAGACAGAGTCTTTCTCTGTCACTCAAACTGGAATGCAGTGGCACCATCTCGACTCACTGCAACCTCCACCTCCTAGGTTCAAGCAATTCTCCTGCCTCAGCTTTCCAAGTAGCTGGGATTACAGGCATGTGCCACCCTCCCTGGCTAATTTTTGTATTTTTAGTATAGATGGGATTTTGCCATGTTGGCTAGGCTGATCTTGAACTCCTGACCCCAGGTGATCCACTCACCTTGGCCTCCCAAAGTGCTGTAAAAGTGGTGTGTGTAATCTCAATGAATGGGATCACAGGCATGAGCCACCATGCCTGGACTTTTATTTCTTTCTCTTGTCTGATTGTTCTGGCCAGGATTTCCACTACTATGTTGAATAGAAGTGGTGATAGAGCACATCCTTGTCTTGCTCTGGTTTTCAAGGGGGAATGTGTCCAGCTTTTGCTCATTCATATGATGTTGGCTGTGGGTTTGTCATAGATGGCTCTTATTATTTTAAAGTATGTTGCTTCAATGCCTAGTTTATTGAGGGTTTTTTAAAATGAAGAGATGTTGAATTTTACCAAAAGCCTTTTCTGCATCTATTGAGATGATCGTGTGGTTTTTGTTTTTAGTTCTGTTTATGTGATGAATCACATTTATTGGTTTGTGTATGTTGAACCAATCTTGTATCCCAAGGTTGAAGACTGTTTGATTGTGGTGGATTAGATTTTTGATGTATGGCTGGATTCTGTTTGCTAGTACTTTTGCATCTATGTTCATCAAGAATATTGGCTTAAAGTTTTCTTTTCTGTGTGTCTCTGCCAGGTTTTGGTATCAGGATGATGCTGGCCTCATAGAATAAGACTCCCCAATTTTAAAGAATAGTTTCAGTAGCAATGGTATCAACTCTTCTTTATACATTTGTAAGAATTCAGCTATGAATCCATCTAGTCCTAGGTTTTTAGGGTTGGTAGGCTTTTTATTACTGATTCAAGTTTGGAAATCATTATTACTCTGTTCAGGGATCCAATTTCTTCCTGGTTCAGTCTTGGGAGGTTATATGAGTGCAGGAATTTATCGATTTATTCTACATTTTTTCGTTTGTGTGCATAGAGATGTCACAATAGTCTCAGGAGTTTTTGTATTTCAGTGCAGTAAGTGGTAACATCCTCTTTGTCATTTCTAACTGTGTTTATTTAGATCTACCCTCATTTTCTTTGTTAGTCTACCTAGTGGTCTATGTATCTTATTAATATTTTCAAAAAGTCAGCTCCTAAATTAGTTTATCTTTTTTTTCTGCTTCAATTTCCTTTAGGTTTTGGTTACTTTTTTGTCTTCTGCTAGCTTTAGGGTTGGTTTCTTCTTGCTTCTCTATTTCCTCTAGTTGTGTGTTAGATTTTTAATTTAGATCTTTCTAACTTTTTGATGTGGGTGTTTAGTACTATTAACTTCCCTCTTAACACTGCTTTAGCTATGTCCCAGATATTCTGGCATGTTGTATCTTTGTTCTCATTAGTTTCAAAGAACTTCTTGACTTCTGTCTTAATTTCATTATTTAGCCAAAAGTCATTAGAAGCAGATTGTTTAATTTCCATGTAACTGCTTGATGTTGAGTGATTTCATAGCATTGATTTCTATTTTCATTGCACTGTTGTCCAAGAGTGTGTTTGGTATGTTTTCAGTTTTTAAAAATTTGATGTTGAATATTTTACGTCCAGTTGTGTGGTCAATTTTAGCGTATGTGCCATGTGGTGATGAGGAGAATGTATATTCTGTTGTTTTGGCGTTGAGAGTTCTGTAGATGTCTATTAAGGCCATGTGGTCAAGTGTTGAGTTCAGGTCCTGAATATATTTTGTAAATTTTCTGCCTTGATGATCTAACACTGTTAGTGGGGTGTTAAAGTCTCCCACTATTGCGCGGGAAGCTGAAGTCTCTTTGTAAGTTTCTAAGAACTTGTTTTATGAATCTGGGTGATCCTGTGTTGGAGGCATATATACTTGGGATAGTTAGGACTTCTTGTTGAATTGAGCCTTTTACCATTATTCAATGCCCTTCTTTGTCTTTTTTTTATCTTTGTTGGTTTAAAGTCTGTTTTGTCTGAAATTGGATGGCAACCCCTTTTTTCTGTTTTCCATTTGCTTGATAGATATTTATTCATCCCTTATTTTGAACCTGTGACTGTCACTGCATATGAAATGGGTCTCTTAAAGATAGTGTATCATTGGGTCTTACTTCTTTATCCAGCTTGCCACTCTGAACTTTTAATTGGGGCATTTAGTCCATTTACATTCAAGGTTAGTATTGATATGTGTGGATTTGATCCTGTCATTGTGTTGTTAGCAGGTTATTATGAAGACTTGCTTGTGTCATTACTTTATGTGACACTGCTCTGTGTACTTAAGTGTGTTTTTATATTGACTGGTAATAGTCTTTCCTTTCCATGTTTAGCATGCCTTTCAGACCTCTTATAAGGCAGGCTTGGTGGTAATAAACTCCCTCAGCATTTGCTTGTCTGAAAAGCTTCACTTATGAAGCTTAGTTTGGCTGGATATGAAATTTTTGGTTGGAAATTCTTTTGTTTAACAATGCTGAATATAGGCCCCCAGTGACTTCTGGCTTGTAGGGTTTCTTCTGAAAGTTCCACTATTAGCCTGACGGGCATCCTTTTGTAGATGACCTGCCCCATCTCTATAGCTGTCTTTAACATGTTTTTTTTTTTCCATTTTGAACTTGAAAAATTTAATGATTATATGTCTTGGGAGTGGTCTTCTTCTGTAGTATCTCAAAGGGGTTCTCTGCACTTCTTGAATTTTAATGTTGGCCTCTTTAGTGAGGTTGGGGAGGTTTTCATGGACCATATCTTGAAATGTGTTTCTGAGTTGCTTGTTTTCTCCCTGTCTCTTTCAGGGACACAAATGAGTCATATATTTGGTCTCTTACATAATCCCATATTTCTTGGAAGTTTTGATAATTCTTTTTTATTCTTTTTTCTGTATTTTTGTCTGACTGAGTTATTTCAGAGAGCAAGTTTTAAAGTTCTGAGATTCTTTCCTCAGCTCAGTCTATTCTGTTGTTAATACTAGCAATTGCATTATGAAATTCTTGTAGGGTGTTTTTCAGCTATATTAGATCAGTTTAGTTCTTTTTTATAATGGCTATTTCTTCTATCAGCTACTGTGTTGCTTTATTGTAATCCTTAGATTCCTTGGATTGGGTGTCAACTTTCGGCTGAATCTTGATGATCTTTATTCCTATCCATATTCTCAATTCTATTTCTGTCATTTCAGCCATTTCAGCCCTGTTAAGAAGCCTTGCTGGGGAACTAGTCTGGTCATTTAGAGGAAAGAGGCCACTCTGGTTTCCCAGAGTCCTTGTTCTGGTTCTTTCTCATCTGTGTGGGCTTGTGTTCCTTTAACTGTGATGTAATTTGATTACAAACAGTAGATTTCTTTTCTGGATGTTTTCAGAGTGTCAAGCCTTTGTGCAGGGTCTTTATTTATAGCTGAATTGCTGTCCTTGATTTCACAAGGTGGGTATATTAGCAAAGAATTTTTTTTTATTATACTTTAAGTTCTAGGGTACATGTGCACAACGTGCAGGTTTGTTACATATGTATATTTGTGCCATGTTGGTGTGCTGCACCCATCAACTCGTCAGCACCCATCAACTCGTCATTTACATCAGGTATAACTCCCAATGCCATCCTTCCTGCCTCCCCGCTCCCCATAATAGGCCCCGGTGTGTGGTGTTCCCCTTCCCGAGTCCAAGTGATCTCATTGTTCAATTCCCACCTATGAGTGAGAACATGCGGTGTTTGGTTTTCTGTTCTTGCGATAGTTTGCTGAGAATGATGGTTTCCAGCTGCATCCATGTCCCTACAAAGGACACAAACTCATCCTTTTTTATGGCTGCATAGTATTCCATGGTGTATATGTGCCACATTTTCTTAATCCAGTCTGTCACTGTTGGACATTTGGGTTGATTCCAAGTCTTTGCTATTGTGAATAGTGCCGCAATAAACATACGTGTGCATGTGTCTTTATAGCAGCATGATTTACAATCCTCTGGGTATATCCCCAGTAATGGGATGGCTGGGTCAAATGGTATTTCTAGTTCTTGATCCTTGAGGAATCGCCATACTGTTTTCCACAATGGTTGAACTAATTTACAATCCCACCAACAGTGTAAAAGTGTTCCTATTTCTCCACATCCTCTCCAGCACCTGTTGTTTCCTGACCTTTTAATGATTGCCATTCTAACTGGTATGAGAAGGTATCTCATTGTGGTTTTGATTTGCATTTCTCTGATGGCGAGTGATGATGAGCATTTTTTCATGTGTCTGTTGGCTGTATGAATGTCTTCTTTTGAGAAATGTCTGTTCATATGCTTTGCCCACTTTTTCATGGGATTGTTTGTTTTTTTCCTTATAAATTTATTTGAGCTCTTTGTAGGTTCTGGATATTAGCCCTTTGTTCTTACCTTTTGTTTGTCATCCATCATAGGCTGAGATAAACATGTTAAATATATAGCTTAAATATTCCTAGTATTTTATACATTCCACTTTGCACTTTGTTCCCTATAAGTTTTGCTTTATACATTCTGATGATAGTTTATTTTGTGCATAAAGATTCATGGGAATTAAACCCACATTGTCTTGTTTACAGCTTTTTGTCTTGATTTCATACTTCTATGATGTTAATAGCATGCCCCTCTTTTAATTTGCATTTTATTACTATGTTTTTGTCCATCTTTTTTAGTTTCATTCTTTCTTTGTCATTTTTATCAGTTTTATTGACATATAATTCATATAAAATAAACTGAACACATTTAAAGTGTATAATTTGATCATTTTGAATTACATATACACCTGTAAAACCATCAAAGCAATGAAGACAATGTACATATTCATCACCTTCAAAAGTTTTCTGACACCTCTTGGTAATCCCTACTTCCTGTCCAAATCGTTCCCACCCTGTCACAGCCAATTACTGTTCTGCCTTATTTCACTAAAGACTAATTGGCATTCTGTAGATTTTATATAAACGGAATCACTCAGAAGGCAATTTTTGCTGTCTGGCTTCTTTCATTCAGCATAATTATTTTGAGATTTATCCATGTTGTTGCATGCATCATTAGTTCATTCCTTTCATTCCTTTTTATTGCTGAGTAGTATTCCATAATATCGGTATAGCACATTTTGTTTATTCACTTGTTGGTTGACATTTGGGTAGTTTCCATTCCAATGTTGAGGGACATTTGGGTTGTTTTGTCCATTACAAACAAAGCTGCTATGAATATTAGTATATGAGTATTCACATATACTTATATTTTCATTTCTTTTGGGAAACTAGGTAGCAGTGAACTGGCTGGATTGTATGGCAGGTATATATTTTCAGAGATTGCCAAACTTTTTTCCAAAATTGTTAATATCTAGTTTTACATTACCAGTAGCTATGTATTTTACTTTGGATGCTGAATACTTTTGTATTCCTTTAAAGTTTCTTAGCTTTGTTCTTTGACAGAGTTAAGTTCCTTGGAAAGAAGTTTAATCCTTTGGGGGTCTTCCTTATAAGTTTTGTTAGGCAAAGACAAGAGTAGTATTTATTCTACGGCTAATTTTGCTCCTTGATGGATACAAGTCCTTTCTGAAGAGTATTCTACCCAATATTACTGAAATATGAGCTTTTCCAGTTTGTCTGGTGGAAAGAGTTATTCCTAGCTCTGTGTGAACTCCAGAGATAATTTTCCCTGACCTTTTCAGATGATTCTTTCCCCAGCTTTGGGTAGTTTCTTTGTTAAGCATGTGTTTATCCATTCTCTCTTGAATACTCAAGAAGGACCTTTTGCAGTTTTCTGAAGTTCTCTCTGTGCAGCTCTCTCTTCTATACTCTGTTCTGCTAACTCTAGCTGCTTTGGTCTCTCCGAACTGCCAATTCTGTCTCCACAGCACAAGCACCTGCCAGGTTCTAAGTGAGTTTCCCCTCAAGTCAGTAAGCTGGGACAATCATAGACTTCAACACAGTTGTTTCTCACCATTTAGAGATCACTGTCCTTTGCTGCCTGCCATGGTCTGAATGTTTGTGTCCCCTTCTTTCAAATTCATGTGTTGAAAGCTAATCCCCAGTGTGATAGTCTTAAGAGGTCAGACCTTTGGAAAGTGATTAGGTCGTGAATGCAGAGCCCTCAGGAATGGGACTAGTGCCATTATAGAAGAGGTTCCAGAGAGCTACCTTGTCCCTTCCACTATGTGAGGACACAGTGAAAAGGAGCAGTCTATGAAACAGAAAGTAGACTCTAACCAAACACGGAATCTACTAGTGCCTTGATCTTCAACTTCACCAATCCCAGAACAGCTGTGAAAAATAAATTTCTGTTGTTTATAAGCTACCCAATTTATGACATTTTGTTATAGCAGCCTGAATACACTAAGATATCACCTAAGTTCCAGTGCCTCGAAAATTATTTTATATATTTCAGCCAGTTTGGTTGTTTCAGAAAGGGTAGTAAATGTAGTGCCTGCTACCCCATCTTATTTGAGTGCAACTCTACACACACATACACATTCATATTCAGCTAAATGTCTTTCTCTTAATGAGTAAATTATCTCATTTGTACTTATTGATATGCCAATTCTTGCTTTTATTTGGTGTTTCATGCTATGATTTGTTTGCAAGTTCTTTTGTGTTTTGTCTTTTCCTATATTATCTACTTTTCCTTTGTTTAATTCAATTGTGTCCTCTGAAGTTGATACAGTTACTGGTTTCAAATTCTATGTCAATAACTAGTTTTATACAATAAATTTAAATTATGGTTTATTTAATTATCAACTGTAGAGAATACATTAGTGACCACCCACTATAACAGATGCAATAATTACTACATAATACTTCCCAAACCAAAGGTGCCTCCACCTCCTGATTTCAGTTGTTTATGTTCACATTTTTACCTCTTCTCGATAGTTGTATATTACATATATATATATGAGGAAAAAGTCTTATTTCATTGGCTTTCTAAGCAGTTACTATGAAAGGTAAAGGAATAATATACTTAAATATTCTCCCAAATTCTCTCTAAGTTTACAATTGCTGATTTAGATCAGAAAGAGTAGTTACATTGGGGCTGAGTGCAGTGGATCACACCTGTAATCCCAGCCCTTTGGGGGCCGAGGTGGGTGAATCATCTGAGGTCAGGAGTTCAAGACCAGCCTGGGCAACATGGTAAAACCCTATCGCTACTAAAAAACAAACAAAAATTAGCTTGGCACGGTGGTGCATGCCTGTAATCCCAGCTACTCAGGAGGCTGAGGCAGGAGAATCACTTGAGCCTGGGAAGCAGAGGTTGCAGTGAGCCGAGATCACACCACTGCACTCCAGCCTGTGTGACAGAGCAAGACTCCATTTCAAAAAAAAAGAGAGTAGTAACATCATTATTTATATATCATTAAAAGTTATTGTGGCAGAATATGGATATACACCAATCTCATGTTATCTTCTTAGGAATATGCAAAGTCTACATTTTCCAGCCTCCCTTGCAGCTAGATTGGCTCATGTAAGCAATTCTGCTAAAGGAATGTGAACAAAAATGATGTAAACTACTTCCAGGTCTGGCCTCTAGAATTTCATATGAAAATCTTCCCTTTCTGTCTCTCCTGTGCATTCACTTGAAAGTAAAGAACTGCAAGACAGTAGAATCACACATTGGAAAGCACCTTGGATTCCTAAGTCACTATGTGGAGAGTAACCATGAAAGAAAGTCACTAAACTTTCGGCAGTGATGTGAACAAGAAATAACCATTTAGTGAGTTAAAGCTTTGATATTTTGATGCTGCTTATTATAGCAAATACCAATCATTTTCCTAAATAGTACAATTGTTTTTATTCTGGTATGTAACCATATACCCCACATTCTATTTTAAAATGTGTTCCATGTTTATCACCAATCCTATTAATATTTCTTCACATGTATCTTAATTGGTTGAATTTTTCACAGAGAACACTTTTCAGAAATGTTGTTATCTATTCTCATAGGACAAATAATGACCCCCTAGAAATGTCCAGACACTAATCCTGGAGTCCTGGAATCCTGATAATATGATGTATGAAACTGCAGGAGAAACTTAGGTGGTAGAATTAAGATTATTAATCAGCTAACATTAAGATAGGGAGATTATCCTAGGTTTCCAAGGAGGGACTAGTGTAATTGCATGAGCCTTGTGAGACTCTAAGCAGGGAAACCAGCCAAGCTATGAAACCAGCCCAGACTTCTGAACTACAGAAACTGAGATAATACATTTACCTTCTTTTAAGCCTTGAAATTTGTGGTAACTTGTTACAACAGCAATAGAAAACTGTTACACCTGCATTCTTGCACATGGCTGTGATCATAATAATTGAGTGACAACTTGACTATGTAAAATGTTGGTTGGTCTTATTTTCTTCCCCTTAAGACATTGTAGGTAATTCTTCACTATTTGTTTTCTAGTATTGACTATCATTGTATAGAAGTCTGATGCCAGGCTAATTTTTTTTTTTTAACCCTTAGAGTTGATTTGATGGTTTGGAGGGTAGTCTGGGCACAGACAGGTTTCTTTGATTTAGAATAAGTAGAAATAGAGTAATGTTAAGTAGAAATAGAATAATGTTAGCAGACTATGTCATGGTATCGATATTTTTATATGACACAAAAGGCTAAACCAAAGAACAAGAAGACTCTATGTGAATAAGCAAGTATGAGCAGTTCATACTCCATCCCAGGCATGCATTGTGAATTTGTGAAAGAAAATGTAGAGCTTGCAGGTGGCATTTCCCATGACCCTCAGTTTTTAAGAGGCTTTCTGAAAATTCTCAGCAGAGACAAGCTATGCACTTTAATTATGCAGGTTATGATCTTCTTTTATTACTGCTTTTTGTTTTGTTTCATTTTCTGTTCTCTTCTTCAGGAATATTAATTGCACATTTGTTGCATCTTTATTATTTTCCATATTTAAATTTTTCCCAAGGATTTTTTCAGATCTGTTTTCTTTTATATTTCAACTCCATCATTTTTCAAGCCACCTAGGTGGATGTGTATACAATGATTATGATTGTATGTTCACCAGTACCTAACCTCATTTAACATACAATGATTATGATTGTATGTTCAGCAGTACCTAAGCTCTCATTTCTACTATTCTTATTGTGCTTTTCTTTTCTCTAAAATAATTTATTCTTTCCTGTTACATATTGATATGGTTTGGCTGTGCCTCCACCCAAATCTCAACTTGAATTGTATCTCCCAGAATTCCCACAACTTGTAGAGGGACCCAGGGAGAGGTAATTGAATAACGGGGGCCAATCTTTCCTGTGTTATTCTCATGATAGTGAATAAGTCTCATGAGATCTGATGGGTTTATCAGGGGGTTCCACTTTTGCTTCTTCCTCATTTTTCTCTTGCCATCATCATGTAAGGAGTGCCTTTTGCCTTCCACCATGAATATGAGGCCTCCCTAGCCATGTGGAATTGTAAGTCCAATTAAACCTCTTTTTCTTCCCTGTCTCAGGTATGTCTTTATCAGCAACATGAAAATGAACTAATACAGTAAATTTGTACCAGTAGAATGGGGCATTGCTGAAAAGATACCCGAAAATGTGGAAGCGACTTAGGAACTGGGTAACAGGCAGAGATGGGAACAGGTTGGAGGGCTCAAAACAAGACAGGAAAATGTGGGAAAGGTTAGAATCTCCCAGAGATTTGTTGAATGGCTTTGACAAAAATGGCTGATAATTATATTAACAATAAAGTCCAGGCTTAGGTGGTCTCAGAGGGATATGAGGAACTTGTTGGGAAGTGGAGCAAAGGTGACTCTTGTTATGTTTTAACAAAGAGACTGGAAACATTTTGCCCCTGCCCTAGAGGTTTGTGGAACTTTGAACTTGAGAGAGATGATTTAGGCTATCTGGTGGAAGAAATTTCTAAGCAGAAAAGCATTCAAGAGGTGACTTGGGTATTGGTAAAAGCATTCCATTTTAAAAGGAAAACAGAGCATAAAAGTTTGGAAAATTTGCAGCCTGATGATGCAGTACAAAAGAAGAACCCATTTTTTGAGGAGAAATTCAAGCCAGCTGCAGAAATTTGCATAAGTAGCAAGGAGCCTAATGTTAATCCCCAAGACCATGGGGAAAATGTCTCCGAGCCATGTCACAGACCTTCACGGCAGGCCCTCCCATCAAAGGCCCAGAGGCCCAGTAGGAAAAAAAAGTTTCATGGGTCTGGCCCAGGGACCTCATGCTGTGTGCAGCCTAGGGACTTGGTGCCCGAAGTCCCATCCACTCCAGCCATGGCTGAAAGGGTCCAATGTACAGCTTGGGCTGTGGCCTCAGAGGGTGGAAGCCCCAAGCCTTAGCAGCTTCCACATGGTGTTGAACCTGCGGGTGCAGAGAAGTCACGAATTGATGTTTGGGAACCTCTGCCTAGATTTTAGAAGATGTATGAAAGCACCCGGATGCCCAGGCAAAAGTTTGCAGCAGGGGCGGGGCCCTCATGGAGAACCTCTGCTAGGGCAGTATAGAAAGGAAATGTGGGGTTGGAGCCCCCACAAAGAGTGCCTACTGGAGCACTGCCTAGTGGAGCTGTGAGAAGAGAGCCACCATTCTCCAGACCCCAGAATGGTAGATCTACTGACAGCTTGCACCATGTGCCTGGAAAAGCCACAGACACTCAATGCCAGCCTGTGAAAGCAGCTGGGAGGGAGGCTGTACCCTGCAAAGCCACAGGGGCAGAGCTGCTGAAGACCATGGGAACCCACCTCTTGCATCAGTGTGACCGGGATGTGAGGCCTGGAGTCAAAGGAGATCACTTTGGATATTTAAAATTTGACTCTGCTGCTGGATTTCGAACTTGCATGGGCCCTGTAACCCCTTTGTTTTGGTCAATTTCTCCCATTTGGAATGGCTGTATTTACCCAATACCTGTACCCCTATTGTATCTAGGAAGTAACTAGCTTGCTTTTGATTTTACAGGCTCATAGGTGGAAGGTATTTGTCTCAGAGGAGACTTTGGAGTATGGACTTTTGGGTTAATACTGAAATGAATTAAGACTTTGGGAGACTGTTGGGAAGGTATGATTGGTTTTGAAATATGAGGACATGAGATTTGGAGGGGTCAGGGGTGGAATGATATGGTCTGGCTATGCCCCCACCCAAATTTCAACTAGAATTGTATCACCCAGAATTCCCACATGTTGTGAGAGGGACCCAGGGGGAGGTAATTGAATCATGGGGGCCGATTTTTCTCAAGCTATTCTCATGACAGTGAATAAGTCTCATGAGATCTGACAGGTTTATCTGGGGTTTCTGTTTCTGTTTCTTCCTCATTTTTCTCCTGCTGCCACCATATAAGAAGTGCCTTTTGCCTCCCACCATGATTCTGAGCCCTCTCCAGCCATGTGGAACTGTAAGTTCAAATAAACCTCTTTTTCTTCCCAGTCTTAGGTACGTCTTTATCAGCAGCATAAAAATGAACTAATACATATGTCTTTCTGGAGCTCTGCTAGTTCACTTGTCATTTCTGGTGTCTTGTTTCTTCTTTGAATTTGTGTACATCATCTTTGAGGTACTGTTTCAGACATCCCATATTTTCTTTAATTTATTCCATTTCAGAGAAAGATCTTTGCTCAATGTTTTCTGATGCTTTGCAGCATATTTTTTGTTGTATATACTTCAACTGCCTCTCACTTGTCATGTTTCTTTCCTTATCTCCACAGCTGATTCATTCTTTTATTGTTACTTGCCTTTTAATTGGGATTAATCTTTGGTTAAGAACATACCCTAAGGAAAGGAGCTAGGATAATAAGTTTAGACAACTGGAAACTTGACTTTTGTTTCAAGAAAACTTTCTAACTTTCTGTACTTGGGGTATGTATCTGCTCTGAAGGAGCAATAAATATCCATATGCCACATATCCTACATGGAATGATTTCATATTCATTTCTCTTTTATTGGTCCAACATTAAAAGCTACAGAGTCGATTACAAAAAAACAATAAATGTCCACCACATCCATCTTCTGCTCTGTGGTCATTTCTGAATACAAACCCCTTTAGATTCTTTTTTTTTTTTTTTTTTTTTTTTTTTTTGAGATGATATCTACCTCTGTCACCTAGGCTGGAGTGCAATGGCATGATCTCAGCTCACTGCGACCTCTGCCTCCCAGGTTCAAGCAATTTTCCTGCCTCAGCCTTCTGAGTAGCTGGGATTACAGGCACCTGCCACTACGCCTGGCTAATTTTTGCATTTTTAGTAGAGATAAGCTTCACCATGTTGTCCAGGCCTGTCTGGAACTCCTGACCTCAGGTGATCTGCCTGCCTTGGCCTCCCAAAGTGCTGGGATAACAGGTGTGAGCCACTGCACCCAGCCCTACTTTAGATCCTGAGCATTGGGTTTCTCTAGGATTTCATGGGGTGGAGGAAAGCAATAATTACATTGCCAGGAGCCCTGTCCTTTTCTTCAAGATCCTTGTCTGTCTTTACTTTCATCATGAATTTCAGCCTGGATATTTTTATTTTTCCAAATTATTCTTAAATTATTTGGTCTCCTAATAGTTTTCACTTCTGAAAGCTTTATTCTCTATTCATCTTTGCTACTGTAGTATTATTCTTGCTTTTACAGTTATTTTGACATCTTGATGGTGTTCAAAAAATATGATGAAGTGTCATCGAAGACTCAATTTTCCATCTTAAATCAAAAGAGTGCCCAATGGATTTACATATTTTCTAAACAATTTAGTTGGTTGACCTATATGTAGAGATGCATATACATCTTATTTAATAGGCAGGGAAGCTACATTGATATAACATGAATACTTGACTGTGTACAACTTCTCAGGGAAGTTATACATTTATTTTTAACCAAGAAGTTGGTTTCTTTATTGTCAGAAAGAAAGAACATCAAAACAGCCAAAACACCTGCTGTGGAAATGTCTCTTTCATTGTTCTCTGAAATCTCTATTTTATGCTTACTTTCATAAGAAGTATCTAATCTTCCCTACTCAGTCACCTGGGAAGCTGGGATATTAACTGCCAAGGACCTGCATTGCAAAAAAACACAAAAACACACACACAAAACAACAAAAAAACAAAGAAACTGAAGAACAAGAAGAAGCTCCATGTGGATCAGCAAGCAAGGGCAGTGTGAGTCCCTTCCTAGGCGTGCCCTGTGAATCTGCAAGAGGAAATACAGAGTCTTGCAGATGGCATTTCCTCTGGCCCTTAGTTTTCAGAAGGCTCCCTGTGAATTCTCAGCGAGGAAATAGCAGGAATGATAAGTCTATTTCCAAAGCCCTTTCCAACAACCTTCAGATTTCCCGCATTCAGATTGCACTTAAAAATATCAAACAACTTGCCAATCTTTTCAGCAGCCTTCTAAATAGGTTTCCGTTCAAAGAAATAATGGGAGCGACAGGCTGAGAAGTCAGCAGGCACTCGATAAATGCTTCTATGAATGAGCGAGTGAAGTGAATGAATGTATACGGGCATGAATGAAAAGCCTACAAATGCCAGAGTCTAAATCTGTAAATGATCAAAAAAGTACTTTTCCTGAGGGAATTATTCCATCTCAATTTGGAAATAGTAATTTCTGGCCTCAGAGAGTGCATATAATCTATTTTCTCTTCCAGTCGATTCACATTTATAAAAGTAGGTTTTTCTTCTTCTAGACAAAGCACAGTATAGGAAAAAGCAAAAAAAACTGATAACTATGTTATGCCCTCTGTCTGAGCTTTCAAATCTCTTTGGTTCAAATGGGAAACTCAGGTCTGCTAGTTTTCATCCAGTGTTGCAGCACTTCAAGAAGTTTCAGCTGCATTAGACTTGTTCTCAGCCCATTAAAACCCATAAACCCTAGGGGGCTTCAGAGGGACTCAAAATAGGAAGAAGTCCTTTTATCAAGAAACTTGATAGAAGCCAAGATCTACATTCTCAGACAAAAGGCAAGTCTATAATGATATGGTTTGGATTTCTCTCCTCACCCAAATTTCCTGTCGAATTGTAATCCCCAATGTTGGAGGAGGGCCCTGGTAGGAGGTGATTGGATTATGGAGGTGAATTTCCCCCTTGCTCTCATGAGAACAGCAGGGGGGAAAGCTGAGTGAGTTCTCATGAGATCTCATTGTTTAAAAGTGTGTAGCACCTCCCCCTTCGCTCTCTTCCTCCTGTTCTGGCCATGTAAAGACGTGCTGGCTTCCCCTTCGCCTTCTGCCATGATTCCAAGTTTCCTGGGGCCTCCCCAGCTGTGCTTCCTCTATAGACTGCAGAAGTAGGAGCAATTAAATCTCTTTTCTTTATAAATTACCCAGTTTCAGGTATTTCTTTATAGCAGCATGAGAACTAACTAATATGAATACATGTGCCTTCCCTAAATTGCATAGAGATTGATTATTTCACTTCATGTTGATAAAGAATTTATATAGATATTAAAACAACAACAATGACAAGTTTCTGGACATTAAGTATATTATCTATTTAGAAAATCCTTGAGGGCTATTATGAATATCTAAGGATGCTACAAAGAAAATAAAAATAATTTACCTCAGTCTCTAGCAAAGGAACTTTCATGATTTGCTATGGAGCCATACGCATACTCCTATTATATTGTGAAATGAATGCTTCATGGCATTGAGATGGAGGGCATTTTAATAAATATAAAAATGCTCTGTAAATTGTGCAAGGTTATGCAAATATTCGTTGTCCTGTTGCTGGTATTCTTATACTTAGATGTCAACAGTGGAAGTAAAGTAATCTAAAGAATAATTAGAATCCCTTTACCTCAACTCTTCTCACAGATTAGCTATAACCCAACATTTTTTAGGGAAATAATGTATTAATTACTGATCTCTTGCCTTTTAAAACTTTCAGCTCAAACAATTTTCTGGAAGATTTATCTTAAGTGCTTCCTCTCTTTCCAACTGGAGTAATGGTAACTCAGTGATAAAATGATGGACAGGGTGACTAAGTTCCTTGACCCATCTCTATCTGCACCTTGGGAATGATCATATTGATTCCTCGCTTTTTTTCTCAGTGATGCTCTCAAGAAAACTGTAAGAAAAGATCTCCAACATCCTAGGAGCAGAGAGATTTAATTAATTTAAGGTATTCTACATGTAACCCAATTTGTCCATACTGCCACCCCCCACCCCCGCCCAGTAAGCATGGAGAATGACGAATTGATGATAATATTCACACAAATGTTTGATCATGATAGAATTAATTTTGCTCTGATGTAGCCTGGTCCAAATTCACTGGAGAAAATATTGCAGTGAAAAACTTTACACATCAAAATGTTCGTCAATGTCCAACAAAGGGCTTAATGATTTCAGCAGTATTTGACACAATATTCTTAACAAAATTAGGATTTGGCACAGTATCTAAAGTTTACTATAAGAAGATTTTAAAATCATGTTACTTAAAGTCCCATGTGATGAAAAAGAATCTTAAAATGTGCTCATCCAGTCTATGCACAAATAACAACAATAATAGAAATTTCATTAAAAGCCCTGAATATTCCCTTATTGAAAGCTTAGACTTCCCTTTTATGAGAAAATTATCAACAAACTAGGACTAGAATGACAATTCCTCAACCTGATAAAGGGAATCTATGAAAAACCCACAGAAAGCATCATATTTAATCATGAACAAGTAGATGCTTTCCTCCTAATTCAGGAACAAAACAGGAATGTCCAGCCTTGCCAATTCTATTCAACATTGTAATGGAGATTCTAGACAGGGCAATTAGGCAATAAAAAATAAAAGGCAACCAGATTGGAATGAAATGGGTAAAATTTTCTCTACTTTCAAATGACATAATCTTATTTATAGAAGATCCTAAGGAATTTACTGAAAAAGAGGGAAAAAACTATTGGAACAAATAAGTTTAACAAGGTTGCAAGATAAAAGATCAATATACAAAATTCACTTGACCTAAGCAATATGAAAATGAAATTAAGGACAATATTCTACTGATAAAAGCATCAAAAAGAATAAGTTGCTTAGGAATAAAATTCAAACAAAAATCGCCAAATTTATGCTCTGAAAATGATAAAATACTGTTGAAATAAATTAAAGAGATCTAAAAAAGGTGGAAAAACACCCCATGTTCATGTATCAGAAAACTTAACATTGTTAAAATGGCAATATTCCCCAAACAAATTTTTATGTATCCAACACAACTCCTATCAGAATCCCAACTTTCTTCTTTACAAAAATTGACAAGCTGATCCTAAAATGCATATGGAATTTCAAGGGACCTAGAATATCTAAAACAATTCTAGAAGGAACAAAGTAGGAGGATTCATGCTTGCTGATAAGACTCACTACAAAGCAATAGTAATTAAGACGGTGTATTACTGACACAAATATAGGCATTATATATAACTAGAATAGAATTCAAAGCCCCCAAATAAATCCACGTATCTATGGTCAACTGAGTTTTCAAGAGTGCCAACACCATTGAATGAGGAAAGAAAAATCTTCCCAAGAAATGATGGTGGGAAAACTAGATAGCCACATACAAAAGAATGTAGTTGAACCCTCACCTCACAACATATATAAAAAGGAGCTCAACATGGACCAGAGACCCAAAAATAAGAACTAAAACTACAAACTCTAGGAAGAAAACATTTGGATACATATTCATCATCTTGGGTTTGGCAAAAGAGTCTTTGATATGACAAACAAATATACAAGTAAGTCGAACTTTACCAAAATTAAAAACCTTTTGTTTCAAAGTGAAGACTATTTAAAAAGTGTAATCACAACCCACGGAATGGGAGAAAATATTTGCAAATCATATACTTGATAAGAGACTATGAATATGTATTTCTCTTAAATAATTAGTAAGGTATAATAAGTTTAACCTAAAAATTAGACCTAACTCTGAGTTCTATAAGTTTGCTCTGATTTCATTCAGACCCTGGGATTAAAAGAATCCCATGAATATCTCACAAGTACAGGCAACCAAAACAAACATGGAGAAATGAGATTACATCAAGTTAAAAAGCTCCTGCACAGTCATGGAAACAATCAACAAAGTGAAGAGACAATCCACAGAATGGGAGAAAGTATTTTCAAACTATCCATTTAACAAGGGATAATGACCAGAATATATAAAGTGCTCAAAAAACTCCATAGAAAAAAAAATATAATAATCTAATTTTAATATGGGCAAAATATTTGAATATATATTTCTCAAATGAAGACATACAAATAGCAAACAGGCATAAGAAAAAGTGCTCAACATAACTGATCATCAGAGAAATGCAAATCAAAACTACAGTGAGATATCTCACTCCAGTTAAAATGGCTTTTATCCAAGTCAGGCAACAACAAATGCTGGTGAGGATTTAGAGAAAAGGGAATTCCTATACACTGTTGGTAGGAATGTAAATTAGTACAACCACTATGGAGAACAGTGTGGCGGTTCCTTAAAAAGACTAAAAATAGAGCTACCATATGATCCAGCAATCCCACTGCTAGGTATATACCCAAAAGAAAGGAAATAAGTATATCAAAGAGATAT
This sequence comes from Piliocolobus tephrosceles, assembly GCF_002776525.5. Classification (NCBI taxonomy): domain Eukaryota; kingdom Metazoa; phylum Chordata; class Mammalia; order Primates; family Cercopithecidae; genus Piliocolobus; species Piliocolobus tephrosceles. Next base: position 23,008,928 of record NC_045445.1, read on the forward strand.
CTGCACTCCCATGTTTGTTGCAGCAGCTCTGTTTACAACAGCCAAGATTTGTAAGCAACCTAAGTATCCATCAACAGATGAATGGATAAAGGGAGCACTATTTTCTTTTTTTTTTTTTTTATTATACTTTAAGTTCTAGGGTACATGTGCATAACGTGCAGGTTTGTTACATATGTACACATGTGCCATGTTAGTGTGCTGCACCCATCAACTCGTCAGCACCCATCAATTCATCATTTA
>NC_045445.1:23009177-23044872 GCF_002776525.5 Piliocolobus tephrosceles
GGATGGCTGGGTCATATGGTACATCTAGTTCTAGATCCTTGAGGAATTGCCATACTGTTTTCCATAATGGTTGAACTAGTTTACAATCCCACCAACAGTGTAAAAGTGTTCCTATTTCTCCACATCCTCTCCAACACCTGTTGTTTCCTGATTTTTTAATGATTGCCATTCTAACTGGTGTGAGATGGTATCTCATTGTGGTTTTGATTTGCATTTCTCTGATGGCGAGTGATGATGAGCATTTTTTCATGTGTCTGTTGGCTGTATGAATGTCTTCTTTTGAGAAATGTCTGTTCATATCCTTTCTCCACTTTTTGATGGGGTTGTTTGTTTTTTTCTTGTGTATTTGTTTGAGTTCTTTGTAGATTCTGGAAATTAGCCCTTTGTCAGATGAGTAGATGCTGGGAAAATTGGCTAGCCATAAGTAGAAAGCTGAAACTGGATCCTTTCCTTACTCCTTATACGAAGATTAATTCAAGATGGATTAGAGACTTAAGTGTTAGACCTACTTCCATAAAAACCCTAGAAGAAAATCTAGGTAGTACCATTCAGGACATAGGCATGGGCAAGGACTTCATGTCTAAAACACCAAAAGCAACGGCAGCAAAAGCGAAAATTGACAAATGGGATCTAATTAAACTAAAGAGCTTCTGCACAGCAAAAGAAACTACCATCAGAGTGAACAGGCAACCTACAGAATGGGAGAAAATTTTTGCATTCCGTGGTTTTAAATATATTCACAAGGTTGTGTGACCATCACCAGTCTTTAATTTGACAGTATTTTCATCACCCCCAAAAGCCACCCCAGACACATTAGCAGTCATTCTTTATTCTGCGCATCCTTCCAGCCACTCATCTACTTTCTGTTTCTATAGATTTGTCTATTCTGGACACTTCATATAAATGAAAGAATATAGTATACTGATTTTTGTGACTGACTTCTCATAGTATTCACATGTATTCAAGGTTTATACATGTTGTAGCATATGTCAGTAACTCATGCCTTTTTATGACTAAATAATATGACTCTGTATGGATATACCAAATTTTGTTGAGCCATTCATCACTTGATGGAAATTTTTATTTTCCCCAATAACTAGTATTATTATGATTAATACTACTATAAACATTCATGCACAAATATTTTGTGAACATATGTTTTAAATTATTTTATGTATATACCTAGAAGTGTGGTTGCTGAGTCCTGTGATAACTTTCTGTTTGACTTTTTGGGGAACTTTCTAACTATTTTCTAAAGTAAATGCACCATTTAACATTTCCACCAAAAATGTACTGGGTTCCATTTCTCCACTCTTCCTACCAAATACTATTGTCTGTCTTGTTATTATAGTCATTCTAGTAGGTGTGAAATGGTATCTTGTTGTGGTTTTTATTTGCACATCCCTAATGGCCAATGATGTTTAGCATCCTTTCTTGTGCTTACCAGCCATTCACATATCTTCTTCAGAAAAATGTCCACTCAAATCCTTGACTTATTTTTTTTAAGAGACAGAGGCAGGATCTCACTCTGTTGCCCAGGCTGGAGTGAGGTGGCATGATCATACCTCACTGTAATCTCAAACTCCTGGGCTCAAGCAATTTTTCCACCTCAGCCTCCCTAATAACCAAGACTACAGATGTGTGCCACCACACCTGGCTAATTTTTTTATTTTTTGTAGGAGATGGGATCTCCCAACGTTATCCAGGCTGGTCTCAAATACCTACTTTGCCCTTTTTTTTCTTTTAATTTTTATTTAAGCTTCAGGGGCACGTGGACAGGTTTGTTATATAGGTCAGCTTGTGTCATGGGGATTTGGTTCGCCCATTTTTAATTGGGTTATTTATCTTTTTATTATTGAGTTGCAAAAATTCTTTATACATTCTGAATACAAGTTCCTTATCAAATACATAATTTGTTAATATTTTCTTCCAGCCTATTCATTGTCTTTTCACATTCTTGATAGTATTCTTTGAGGCACAGTTTCAACTTTGACAAAATAGAATTTTTCTTTTTGTTGTTGTTATTGTTGTTGCTAGTGTTTTCAGTGTAACATCTAACAAACCATTGCCTAACCTAAGGTGATGAAGATCTACACCTAGGTTTTTATCTAAGACACCTAGGTTTTATAGTTTTAGCTTTTATAATAAGGCCTTTGATCTCATTTAAGTTAATTTTTTTATATGGTGTGAAGTAAGAGTCCAACATCATTCTTTTGCATGTAGATATCCAGTTGTTCCAGAAACAATTATTGAAAGACTACTCTTTCCCCATTGGATTTTCTCCTCATTCTTGTTGAAAACTAAATGTACCATAGAAGTGTGAGTTTATTTTTGGACCCTCAGTTGCATGCCATTGATCTATGCACACTGTCTTAACATTACTGTAGCTTTATAAAACATTTTGAAATCTAAAATGATAAGCCTCTAACCTTGTTCTTTTTTGGGTTGTTTTGGTTATTATGGTCCCCTTGTATTTCCATGTGAATTTTAGAATCAGCTTTCCAATTTCTGAAAAACTGGTAGGTGAAATTTGATAAGTACTGTGCTGAATCTGCAGAGCAGGTTGTGAAGCATTGTCATTTTAATATTAATTTTTTTTTTTTTTTTTGAGATGGAGTTTTGCTCTGTCCCAGGCTGGAGTGCAATGGTATGATTTCAGTTCACTGCAACCTTCGCCTTCTGGGTTCAAGCGATTCTCCTGCCTCAGCCTACTGTGTAGCTGGGATTACAGGCATGAACCATCTCACCCAGCTAATTTTGTATTTTTAGTAGAGACGGGGTTTCACCATGTTGGTCAGGCTGGTCTCGAACTCCTGACCTGAAATGACCCACTCGCCTTGGCCTCCCAAAGTGCTGGGATTACAGGCGTGAGCCACCACGCCTGGCTTAATATTAAATTTTGCAATTCATGAGCATTTTATTCAGGTCTTTTAACATTTCTTTTGTTAAAACTGTAAAACATAATATTTTACAGTTTTTAGTATACAACTCTTGCACATGATTTTAAAATTACTCCTAAGTATTGTAATCTTTTGATACTATTGCAAATGAAATTGTTTTTATTTTGCTTTTGGATTTTTATTGCTAGCATATAAATATACAATTGATTATGTATATTGATGTTGATACCCATAACCTCGCTGATCTTGTTTACTGGCTTTACTAGTTTATGTGTGTGTGTGTATGCACGCGTGCACGCACGTATTCCTTAGTATTTGCTATATAGATTGTATTGTCTGTGAATAGAGGTAGCTTTGCTTCCTCTTTTCCAATCTGGATGAGTTTTATTTAATTTTCTTGTCTAAATGCCATGGCTAGAATCTAGACTACAATGTTGAGTAGAAGTAGTGAGAAGGAACATCCTTGTCTTCCTGATCTCATGGGGAAAGCTTCCTAATCTCATGGGGAAAGTATGATATTAGCTATGGTTTTTTTGTAATAACCTTTATTAGGTTAAATAACGTTCCTTTCTATTATTATTTTGTTTTATTATGAAAGGCTGTCGAATTTTGTCAAATACCTTTGCTGTGTCTATTGAGATGAATCTATGATATTTTTTGTCCTTTATTCTTTGAATATGGTATACTATATTGATTTATTTTCATATGTTGAACCACTTTTGTATTTATACAGTAAGCCTAATTTGGAATGATGCATAATACTTTTTGGTATCACCAAATTTGGTTTGCTAGTATTATGATGAAAATTGTTTCATCTATATTCGTAAGTGTTATTATTGGTCAGTAGTTTTCTTTTTTATGATGTGTCTTGTCTACTTTAAAACCAGTGTGATACTCTCCTCAGAATAAGTTGGACAATCCTTCCTCGTCTACTTTTTGCAGTATTTGACAAGGATTTATGTTAATTCTTCTTTAACTGCTTGGCAGAATTCACCTGTGAAGGCATTAAGCTTGGGATTTGCTTTATGGATAGTTAATTGATTGCTACTCATTATAAGTCTATTCAGATTTTCTATTTCTTCTTGAGTGAGTTTCAGTAGTTTGTACTTTTCTATGAATTTGACCTTTTAATCTAGATTATATAACTTGCTGGTGTACAACTGTTAATAGTATCCCCTAATAATTATTTTCATTTTTGTAAGGCTGCTAGTAATGCCAACCCTCTAATTCATGATTTTAGAAGTTTTCTCTTTTCTCTTGGCCTGTACCCTAAACTTTTGTCAATTTTGTAATATTTTTGAAGAATCAACTTTTGGTTTCATTGATTTTCCTCTTTTGCTTTTCTATTCTCTATTTCATTTATTTCTACATATTATTTATTATTTCCTTTCTTCTACTTGCTATGGGTTTAGTTTGCTCTTCTTTTTCTACTTTCTTAAAGTAGAAGTTTGGGTTATTAATTTGAGGTTCTCCTTTGTTAACATGGAGATTTACAACCTTAAATTTCTAAATACAACTTTAGCTGCATCATATAATTTTGGCAGGTTGTGCTTTTGTTTTTATTAGTCTCAAAGTATTTTCTGATTTCCTTTGTAACTTTTTTTCTTTGACCTATTGGAAAGAGATCGTGTCATTCAATCTCTATATATTTTTAATTTATAAACTTTTTTGCTATTGAGTTCTAATTTCATTCAGTGGCGACTGGACAACTTCATATTATTGCAGTATTTTTAAATTTGGTGAAACTTTTTTATTGGTTAGCATATAATCTATCCTGAATGCTGCTCGATATGCACTTGAAAATAATCTGTTTTCTGTTCTTGTTGTGTGGAGGGATCCATAGATGTCTGCTAGGAATAGCTGTTTTGTTGTGTTTCAAGTCTTCTCTTTCTTTACATTCTGTATAGTTGTTGAACTTATTATTGAAAGTAGACTATTGAAGTCTCCAACTTTTATTTTTAAATTGTCTGTTTCTCCCTTCAATTTTATCAGTTTTTGCTTGACTTATTTTCAGACTCTGTTAAGTGCATATATACTTATAATCACTATGTCTTCTTGGTGGATTGATCTTCTTATCATTATAAAATGTCCTTCTTCATTTCTAGCAGCAGTTTTTGTATTAAAGCCTATTTTTCTGTAAACATTTTAATAGTGTACCTGTTCTAGTTTGGTTATTGTTTGCATAGGGTATCTTTATCGCCTCTTTACTTTTATTTGTGTCTTTGATTTAAGATGTGTGTTGGGGGGTACTCTTTACATGCTCTGGCAGGCAGTTTACATTTCTTTACCTTTTAATTTCATCCTCATGCAGAGCTTTCAGGTCTGCCGGAGGTGTAAGTTTAGGGCCTTCTTAGTCTTCCCTGGGCATGGACACGGTTCCACACACGCATATGATCTTCTAGAATTCTAGGAATATATTGGAGCTTTTGGATGCCTTGCTCCCCAGTTTTTCCCTTTAAGACTTTTGATCAGCTTTTCATTTGCCCCAGTTTATGTAATCATCTCAAGCAGTAGCAATGTTAAACAATTGGTATTGGTTGTTTTCAACAATTGTCTTGTGTACGATGCTGTTCACACAGAGGTGTCTTTGAGTCAGGTCAAATAAAGAAAAAGCCTGTGAGTAGACCTTTTCAAAGAGCTCCAAGAAAGTCCAAATAGTGAAATCTCCCCTAGAATTGAACTTTTAGAGAAATCCAAAACCTTTCTCTATCCCTCCAGTTACTTTTAGGCTGCTGCTTTTTACACCTATCATGATCATGAGACTGTTGATTTTCAAGACTACAGAGAAATTAGAGAAAAGGGAATGTGACCAAGGTAAGTTAAAATGGCACAAACATTACTATTCTTAATGATATTCCTCCATCTTTTATTCTTATTTTTTCTCATGCGGCAACTACTCAGATAAGCAATAATCTTCATTTTATGATGCAATTTGAGGCTTCTATTTTCCAATCTGACATGTAAGTAATCACTCCCATCCTCACAATAAGAAAAAAGCTGAACAAACTAAAATCAGCAGCTCTTCTTAGATCCATAAGAGCATTGATATCACAGGGCAAATCAATAATTCCAAAATTAGAGAGTTGGGCAAGCAGATACAGAGAATCCCAGCTTACTGGAGCAGAAATCTCCATGGGAACTAGTACTAGAGCAGATAATCTTAAACTGTAATTAGTGAACTACTGGAGACTCAGTGTGAGTAAGTTTGAGAATGAAAAATTCACAGGGCTAAGTCCTTGTTGAAGGGTCGGGGGTACACTGGTACTCAGTGAAGATCTGAGAAAAATTCACTTGTGCCTCTGGCAGGGACAGGAGAAAAGTCATTGTATAATATTCCCAGAGCATTTTGTCCTTTTTAACAAGGCCAACCCTCAAGGAAAACAATTTTTCTAAAGCTTAACCAATTGGAGATTTACCAGAAACTAACCAAACTGGGGGAAAGGAAATATCCAACTTAATCCCCACCTAGACACTCTGTCTCACCTAAAGAAGGTGAGACTAACTGAAAATCAATTTTGAAGGTCAAATTCCGGAGACACTGGCTCACTAAAAGACTGAGATTGCTATGGTCTGAATGTTTTTGTTTCCTCCAGATTCATATGTTGACACCTAACCCCCAAGGTAATAGTACTAAGAAGCAGGGCCTTTGGGAGTCGACTAGGTCATAAGGGCTCTTGCCTCATGGATGGGATTAATAATTTAACTTTTTAAAGTTAAAGGGAGCTTGTTTGTCCCTTCTGCCATGTAAAGATACAGCTAAAAGGTGCCCTCTATGAGGGCACCCTCAACATACACTGAACCTGTTAGCAAGTTGATGTACTTCCTGGTCTACAGAACTGTGAGCGACACATTTCTGTTGTTTATAAATTACCCAATCTAAGGTATTTGTAGTCCAAATGGACTAAGACAGAAACATACTCAGGATTACACCAAACTTTGCCTCCATTCACACTTTACCTCCACGTCAGTAGGGTTACTGCATATTAAGAGAGAATTACAATGGAAAGAACTACATGTCACAGACCTTATTTTTAAAAGTCTCTAGAGAAGTCCAAAGATAATAGGAGCCACAAAAACAAGGACACTAAATGAAATTTGAGCCTCTGACATTTACAGCTCCAGAAAACAGTTAATACAACCTGACTCCTATCAAGATAAATATCAAAGCTCACACTAAAGGCCGATTTACTTCAGTTCCTTTTAGCAAGTACATCATACTCAACTTTCAACAAAAAATTACAAGGAATACTTAAAAAAAAATTTATTATACTTTAAGTTCTGGGATACATGTGCAGAACATGCAGGTTTGTTACATAGGTATATACGTGCCTTGGTGGTTTGCTGCAGCCATCAACCCGTCATCTACATTAGGTATTTCTCCTAATGCTATCCCTCCCGCAGCCCGCACTCCCTCACAGGCCCTGGTGTGTGATGTTCCCCTCCCTTTTAACAAAAATTTATGAAAAATTATGAAACTAAAAAACACAGGTCGAAGAGATAAGATAGTGCATCAGAAGCACTCAGATACGGCAGAGATATTGGAATAATCACACAAGGAATTTAAAACAACTATGATTAACATGCTAAAGACTTTATAGGGAAATAGACAATATGCAATAATAGGTAATGTAAAAAGAGAGATTGAATCTCTAAGAAAGAATCAAAGGAAAATGTTAGAAATCAAAAACACTAGAACAGAAGAGTCTTTACTTCTTGTTGATTGCCCATCTTTGGTGGGCTTATCAATAGGCTGGATACAGGCAAGGAAAAAATGACGTACTTGAAGAATGATAATAGAAGTTTCTAAAACGGAAATGCAAAGAGAAAAATACAGAACACATTATTCAAAAACTGTGGGACAACTAGTAAATGTGCAATATATGCATAACAGGAACACAAGATTGAGAAAAATGAAATAAAGAACTAGAAGAATTATTTGAAACAATAATGACTAACAATTTCCCCCAAATTAATGATAAACACAAAACCACAAATCCAGGAAGCTCAGAGAACAACAAGCATGATGAATACCAAAAACATTTAGATGGATCACATTTAATCTGAAGAAAATCAACGACAAAGAAAAAATCTTGAAAGAAACCAGAAAGGACTAAAATAATCCACCTTACCCACAGAGGAGCAAGGATAAAATTACATTGAACTTCTTTTTAGAAACCATACAAGCCAGAAGATAATGCAGTAAAATATTTAACATATTGAGAGAAAAACACCACCAACCTAGAATTCTGTAGCCAGAATAAATGGCCTTCAAAAGTTAAGGGAAATAAAGACTTTCTCAGGCAAACAAACACTGAGGTAATTTGTTGCCAGTGGAACTGCATTGCAAGAAGTATTAAAATAATTCTTCAGAAAGAAGGAAAATCATATAAGTCAAAAACTTGGATCTACATAGAGAAATAAAAAAATTACAGAGGGAATAAATGTAGATAAAATAATATTGTTTTTTCTTATCTTTATCAGATAACAATTTGTTCAAAAAATTATAGCAATAATGTATTCAGTATTTATCACTTATGAAATGTGAAATGAAATTTGGTAATGTTATAAGGTATGGGAGGAAGAAATCAGAGCTACTTTGTTATATAGTATTTTCTTTAAATGTGGAGTGGTATACGGTTATTTAAAAGAGGACATGTAAAATTTACATTACAAATTCAAGGGTAATCGCTAAAACGGTTTTTGCAAAGAATTATAACTGATGTGCTGAGATGAGAAAAAATTGAATTATATGAAAAAATCAAGCCAGAGAAAACTGAAAAACAGTGGAAGACAAAAAAGAAAAAAAGAGCAAGAGTGACCATTAGAAAACAGTAACAAATATATCAGCTACTAATCTAAGTACATCAATCATTACTTTATATGTCAATGGTCTAAATATACCAATTAAAAAATGAAGGTGTCAGAGTTGATTAAGAAAAACAAGACTTGACTGTGTGCTGCCTACAGAAACCCACTTTAAATATAAAGGCACAGATAAAAGTAAAGTGATGAAGAAACGTATTAACATGGTTTGGCTCTGTGTCCCCACCCAAATCTCATTTCGAATTGTAATTCTCAGTGTTGGAGGAGGGGCCAGGTGGGAGGTGACTGACTCATAGGGGATCCCACTTGCTGTTCTTGTGGTAGTGAGTGACTTCTCATGAGATCTGGTTGCTTAAAAGTGTATAACACTTCCCGCTTCACCCACTTTTCCTCCTCCTTTAGCCGTGTGAAGATGTGCCTCTTTCCCCTCTGCCTTCCACCATGATTTTAAGTGTCCTGAGGCCTCCGCAGCCATGCTTCCTGTACAGACTGTGGAACTATGAGCCAGTTAAACCTCTTCTTTATAAATTACACAATTTTGGGTTGTTCTTTAAAGCAATGCAAGAATGGACTAATACACATATCATGCAAATACTAATTGGAAAAAGCTGGAGTACTTATATTCGTTTCAAACAAATCCAACTTCAGAGTAAGAAAATAGTCAGAGGTAAGGAAGGGTGATAAAGGGGTCAAATTTTCAAGAAGACATAACAATCCTTAATGTGTATGTACCAACAGAGGGTCAAAATATGTGAGGTAAAAAACTTGATAGACATGTAAGGAGAAATAGATGAATCTACTACTATAGTTCAACATGCCTCTATCAGTAATTGAAAAATCCAGCAGACAGAAATTCTATCAGAACATAGTTGAACTGAATGGCAAAATCAATTAGCTGGATCTAATTGCAACCTAAAGAAAACTTCACCCAACGAACGGTTCTTCTTCAGCTCATAAAGAATATTTACCAAGTTAAACGACAGTCTGAGACATAAAATACAGCTTAACAAATTTAAAAGAATGGAAATTATACAACAGATGTTCTCAACCACAATGGAATTAAATTTGATATCAATAGCAGAAAGATAGTTGGAAAACCCTGAAATACATGGAGATTAACATATTTCTTTTTTTTTTTTTTTTTTTTTTTCTGAGACGGAGTCTCGCTCTGTCGCCCAGGCTGGAGTGCAGTGGCCGGATCTCAGCTCACTGCAAGCTCCACCTCCTGGGTTTACGCCATTCTCCTGCCTCAGCCTCCCGAGTAGCTGGGACTACAGGCGCCCGCCACCTCACCTGGCTAATTTTTGTATTTTTAGTAGAGACGAGGTTTCACCATGTTAGCCAGGATGGTCTCGATCTCCTGACCTCGTGATCCACCCGTCTCGGCCTCCCAAAGTGCTGGGATTACAGGCTTGAGCCACCGCGCCCGGCCGAGATTAACATATTTCTAAATAACACAGGGATCAAAGAAGAATTTACAAGAAAAGCTTAAAAATATTTAGAACTAAATGAACATACAACTTATAAAAATGTATGGGATGCAGCAAAAGTAGTGTTTAGAAGGAATTTTATAGTATTTAATCCATCCATATATTAGAAAAGAAGAAACATCTAAAAATCAAGAATCTAAACTGCTATCTTGGGGAACTAGAAAAAAAAGAGAAAATTAAATTCAAAGTGAGCAAAAGAAAACAAAAATTAGAGCAGAAATAAATGAAATTAAAAATAGGGAATCAACTGAGAAAATCAAGGAACTCAAAAGCCAGTTATTGAAAAGATGAATAAATTTGGTAAATTTGATACATGATACATTTGATAAGTAGTGTGGATAAAACCTCATCCAGCTCAACTAAGGAAAGAAAGGAGGCACAAATTACCAACATCAGAAATGAAATGGCGGAGGGGAGGGGGCATGGTGGCTCATGCCTGTATTCTCAGCACTCAAGGATGCCTAGGTATGCGGATTGCTTGAGGTCAGGAGTTCAAGACCTGCCTGGCCAAAATGGCAAAACCCTGTCTCTACTAAAAATACAAAAATTAATCAGGCATGGTGGCATGCACTTGTGATCCCAGCTACTTGGAAGGCTGAGGCACAAGAATCACTTGAACCCAAGAGACAGAGGTTGCAGTGAACCAAGATTGTGTCACTGCACGCCAGCATAGGTGACAGAGTGAAGGTCTGTCAAAAAAAAAAAAAAAATACACACAAGTAAATGAAATAGGAGCCATCACTATTGATTCCACAGACTACTGATTCCAAGGATAATGTAGGAATATTATGAGCAACTCATATCCACAAAGTTGATAACCTTGATGAAATGGACGAATTCCTTTAAAGATACAAACTACCAAAGATGTAGACTACATTCAAAGAGAAAAAGATAATCTAAATAGGCCTAACCTATTAAAGATGTTGACACAATAACTAGTTTCCAAAACACAAAAGCACCAGGCCCATATAGGATCAGCAGTAAATTCTAGCAAGTATTTAGCAAGGAAATTATACCAGTTCTCTACAATCTCTAACAGAAAATAGAGGCAGAGGAAATACTTCCTAATCCATTGTATGAGACCAGCATTACCCTAATATCAAAGCCAGAAAAAGACATTTTAAAAAGAGGAAAACTGTAGACCAATATCTCTGATGAACATAGATACAAAAATCATCAAAAATATTAGCAAATTGGACACCATAACCAAGTGAGATTTATTCCAGATATACAAGCCTGGTTCAAGATTCAAAAATCATTGTAATTGATCATATCAATAGGCTAAAGAAGAAAAATCATATGATCATATTAATAGATGTAGAAAAAGCATTTGACAAAATCCATCATGAATGTATCACAAAAACTCTCAGAAATCTAGGAATGGAGAGAACTTCTTCAACTTGAATGAACCTACAGCTAACACAGACTTAATGGTGACAAACCAGTTGCATTCCTCCTATTATCAGGAACATGTAAGGGTTGATCTCTCTTACCACTACTATTCAACATCATACTGGAAGTCCAATCTAGTGTAATAAGACAAAAAAGGGAAACAAAAAGTATACAAATTGGGAAGAAAGAAATAAAATTGTCTCTGTTTACAGATAACATGTTTGTCTATATAGAAAATCCCAAAGAATCAACCACAAAAAAGTCTTGGAAATAAGAAACTATTATAGCAAGGTTGCAAGATACATGGCCAAAATGTAAAAGTCAATTGCTTTCTTATATTCCAGCAATAAAAAATTAGAATCTGAGATTAAAAACACATTAACATTTACATGAGCATAAAATAATGAAATACTTAGGCATGATTCTACCAAAATATGTACCAGATTTATACTGGGAAAACTAAAAAACTGATTAAGCAAATCGAAGGAAATCTAAATAAATGGAGATATTCCATGCACTTGAATAGGGAAATTCGATATTGTCAAGATTTCAATTCTTCCCACCTTGATCTAGAGATTCAATGCCATCACAATCAAAATCTTAGAAAGTTATTTTGTGGATATCAACAAACTGATTCTAAAATTTATGTGGAAAGACAAAGGATTCAGAATAGTCAACACAATATTGAAGGAGAAAATCAGTAAGAGGACTCATATTACCCAACTTCAAAACTTAATGTAAAGCCACAGTAATTAAGACAGTGTGGTATTGGCAAAGGAATGAACAACTGATTAATGCAACAGAATAGAGAGCCCTGATATAGACTCACATGAATATAATCAAGTGATTTTTGACAAAGGAACAGCACCAATTCAATAGAGAAATTGCAGCCTTTACAAGAAATGGTGACGGAACAACTGGACAAACACCTGCCGCCCAAAACGAACCTAGACTCAGATCTTAAACACTTCACAAAAAATGATGCAAAATGGATTATAGAGCTAAATGTAAAATGTAAAACCATAAAACATCTAGAGGATAACATAGGAGAAATTCTAGATGACCCTGGGCTTGGTGATAACTTTTTAGATACAACAGCAAAAACATGATCCATGAAAGAAAAAATGAAAAGCTGGACATCATTAAAATTAAAAGCGTCTGCTCTGTGAAAGACACTGTAAAGAGTGTGAAAAGACAAGCCACAGACTGGGAAAAAAATATTTGCAAAACACACATCAAATAAAGAGTTGGTATTCAAAATATGGTATTCTACTCAATATCAGATGTCTTTTGGTATATTTTGATATCAAATATACCAAAAGCAAAGACATCTGAAAACTCAACAATAAGAACACAGTCAATGAAATTTTAAAAACACAGATCTGAACAGATACCTCACCTTAGAAGACACACAGCACAGGCAACAAAACCAAAATTAAATGAATGAAGTTACATCAGACTAAAAAGCTTCAGCACAGAAAAAAAAAAAAAAAAAGAGTGACGAGAAAACCCAGAGATTGAAAGAAAGTATTTGCAAACCTTATATGTGATAAAAAGCGAATATTAAAAATATATAAGAAACTCAACTCAATAGTAAACAACAACAACAACAAATAACATAATTTAAAAATGGGCAAAGGACCTAAATAGGCATTTCTCAAAATAAGCCGTACAAATGGCCAATAGGTACACAAAGAAATGCTCATCATCACTAATCATCTGTGAAATGCAAATTACAACCACAATGAGATATCACCTCACACCTGTTATAATGGCTATTATCATAAAGACAAGATATAACAAGCCAGTGAGGGTATAGAGAAAAGAGAACACTTGTGCACTGCTGTTGGGAATATAAATCAATACAGTCATTATGAAAAACACTATGACGGTTCTCAAAAAAATTAAAAATACGACTACCATATGATCCAGAAATCTCACTTCTAGGTACATATCCCAAAAATATAAAATCAGTATGTCAAAGAGATATGTGCAACCCCATGTTCATTACGACATTATTCACAATAGCTAAAATAAGGAATCAACCTAGGTGTCCATCATCAGATGAATGGATAAAGAAAATATAGTATATATAGATAATGGAATACTATTCAGCCTTAAGAAGGAAATCCTGTCATTTGCGACAACACAGATGAAACTAGAGAATATTATGTTACACGAAATAAGCTAGGCACAGAAATAAAAATACCACATGATCTCATTTAAATGTGCAATCTAAAAAAGTCAAACTCATAGCAGGAAAGAGTAGAATGATGATTACCAGAGGCTGAGAGAGGGCAATAGGCAAGGAAAGCAGATGTGTTGATCAAAGGGTACAGAATTTCAGTTAGACAGGAGGAACAAGCTTTAGTGATCTATCATACAGAATGGTGATTATAATAAATAATAATGCATTTGTGTATTTTAAAATTGCTAAAACTAAATTTTAAATGTTTCCATTATGAAAAAAATGAGAAGGATGTAAGGTGATGGATTTGTCAACTAGCTTGATTTAGTCATTCCATAATGCAAATATACATCAAAACACCACGTTGTAACCCATAAATATAAAATATATACAATCTTTATTTTTTCAATTAAAAATTAGAAAATTAAAATTTAAAAATGTAAGTAAAAAAGATACACGAATAACAAATAAGCATATGAAAAGATGCTCAATATCATGTCATCAGAGAATTGCAAATTAAAATGAGATACTATACAGATACTAAAATAGCTAAAATTTATAACGCTGACAATACTGAATGCTGATGAGGATGTGGAACAACAGTAACTCTGATTGGGAATACAAAATGGTATAGTCACTTTTGCAAACAGTTTGGCAGTTTCTTACAAAACTGAACGTATTCTTAACCATATGATCCAGCAATTGTATCCCTTAGTATTTACCGAAATTAGTTGTTGAACTTGTTCCCCTTACATTTATATAATTTTAAAAAAAAAAAGAAGAAAACTGCTCACACAAAAACCCGCACACAAATCTTTACAGCATGTTTATTCGTAATTGCCAAAACTTGAAAGCAACCAAGATGCCTTTCAATATCAATAGTTGAGTGGATAAACTGTGGTACGTTCATACTATAGAATATTATTCAGCAATAAAAAGAAACAAGCTGCCAAGGTACTAAAGAATGTAGATGAATGTTAAGAACATATTGTTAAGTCAAAGAAATCAATCTGAAAAGGCAACACACTATGATTCCAACTATATAGGAAAGGGAAAAGGATGAAAACAGTAAAAACGTAAGTGGTTGCCAGGATTTGGAAGAAAGGGGTGGAGGGATAAATAGATGGAGTAAGGAGGATTTTTTAGGGCAATAAAACTATTCTGTATTATACTGTAATTGTGGATACATATCAGTATACATTTGTCAAGATCCATAGAATGTACAACACTAAGAGTAACTCTAATGCTAACTATGAACTTTAGTTAATATTGCATCCATATTTGTATATCAATTATAACAGATGTACCATACTAATGCAAAATGTCAATAGGGGAAATTATCTCAGGGGGCTAGGGAAGTATATGGGAACTCTGTACTTTCTGTTCAATTGTTTCTGTAAACCTAAAACTGTTCTTAAAAATCGCCTATTAATTTAAAAACATATGATTTTAAAACTACACTCATATGGCATATCTGCAGTTATTCTAGTGTTCAATATTACTAAAGTATTACTAATTACCCACAACAGTAATTTTAAAAAAACCTCAATAACGCAATTATAGAACAACCCATTTCAAGCAAAAGCAAAACAATGTAATTTCTTGGTGAATTTACAGAGAGAATACATATGCCAATGATTCCAATGTAACTAATACATAGTCAAAACCAAATACATGGTCATGCTGTATAAGGCTGTTATTCATAAGCCACTTAAATATTGGAAGATTTCTACTAAAAATAATGGTTTGGATTTTGGGAGAGCTGATCTGAAGCCATTAGCACTGACAGTATTTAGACAGCAGGGACAGTGTCTTTTGAAATTAATCTTAGTTTTCTGCAGTAAAATCAAATCATCTGCATATAGTAGAATGTTTATCCTTCTTTTTTATGACAGAGTTTGTGAGTCCAAATTGTCCAACGTGGTCTCCAGTCATCAGAACAAACTTTAAAAGAAAGAGTGGCCAAAACACATGGCACTTTATTCAAAATTGTTCAGTATTTGTTTAAAAACTGTGTATCTAATGACTCTTGGTGGTACTACAGTAGAGGTTCTATATAACAATCACTAGCCAGCATTCCATACTGTATTCATATACTCTAACTTATACAATTTGTTTCCATACATCAAATTCCAAATAATGGTCAATAAGAGATACAAATGATCTTACGATTTTCCCAGTGGATAATCCCACAAGATGATAGAAATATAAAATTTCTCATTAGCATATTGCCATTCTGAGATCCTACCTTCTCGTCTTGTAAACATTTGCTTGAGATCCCAATATTTGCATTTTGTCAAGGAGACTGGCATACATTAATGATGGATGGTTAATAAGGTCTATCATTTGAGGGAAGTAATGAAGTTGCTTTAGATTTTTCCTGATTTCTCTTGTGGGCATTTAGCGCTATAAATTTCCCTCTATACACTACTTTAAATGTGTCTCAGAGATTCTGATATGTTGTGTCTTTGTTCTCATGGGTATCAGAGAATATCTCTATTTCTGCCTTCATTTCATTATTTACACCTAGTAGTCATTGTGAAGCAGGTTGTTCGGTTTCCATGTAGTTGTGCGGTTTGAGTGAGTTTCTTAATCCTGAGTTCTAATTTGATGGCACTATGGTCTGAGAGACAGTTTGTTGTGATTTCTGTTCTTTTACATTTGCTGAGGAGTGCTTTGCTTCCAACTATGTGGTCAATTTTGGAATAAGTGCGATGTGGTGCTGAGAAGAATGTATATTCTGATGATTTGGGGTGGAGAGTTCTGTAGATGTCTATTAGGTCTGAGTCTTAAATATATAAGTGTGCCATTAAAAAATTACTGACAGTAGTAAATTATAATGGACAGATAGAGAAGTCTTTGTGCTTCCCTTTAGCTAACTAAATCTTTGAGTTGACCACAATGATAAAATTATGGGGACCAGGACTATTATCAGGAAGCTGAGTTAGAGATCAGAAACTCACAAATGTGCAGGACAAATCTAAGAGCAAGAGAAGAGCAGAGAAGTTGTTCACCAAATTGGACCTGCAGAAGAAGAGCTAAGACATAGTGTTTGATGTTGCTATTGAAATACATACTCTCTCATTATAATGAGCAGTCAGAAATGAAATTAAAAGCTTAGTTAATGTGAGAATTGGGTAAAGAATGAGTTACAAATAATAACATAGCAATGGCAGATCCTGGAGGCCAAAAGTTAAAATTGTGCAGTAACAACGAAAATGAACAAACTGCGTTTTGATCCACAACAAAGCAATGAGGTAACCTTAAGCAGAAACAGAATGTTTACTGTCCTCCTTAGGAAAATTCTTGAGGAATAATACATGCAGGAAGAGACAAACAGGAGTTTCTATGTCTTGAATATATCAGAAATTCCTGAAAGTACCAAATTTCTGTTACTCCCTCCTATCAGATCAAGATGCTGTGTCAGACAAAAAAAAGTGATGATCATTCTCATCAATAATAACAAGATGAGAATGTAGGCACTCAAATCAGCCAGTTGAATATTTAATTTCTACTTTCTTGACCTTCTAAGTGTGATCTGTGGTTATCTCATCTGCAGAATGAGTTTGACAGGTTCTGGTAAAAATTAAACGAGATAATATATGCAATATTCTTTGAATATTGCCTGGCACCAAGTAGGTTCCAAAAGAGTTTCTGTGAAAAAAATGTATCAGCATCATTTTAATAACATGGTTTCCTTACTAATTAAAAAAAAAAGCAGAGAAGCACTCTATGAGCAAAAATGGACCCTGTAAAAAAGGGTGTGAACTCTCTTGCCCTCAAAGGGGTTCTAGGTTAAGACACTCTCACACTGATGCACAGAACCTTATGGAAGATTGACACCAGAAATTGCCATCAAGTGCATTTTTCTTTCTTTCTTTCTTTCTTTCTTTCTTTCTTTCTTTCTTTCTTTCTTTCTTTCTTTCTTTTTTTTTTTTTTTATGAGACGGAGTCTCACTCTGTCGCCCAGGCTGGAGTGCTGTGGCCGGAACTCAGCTCACTGCAAGCTCCGCCTCCTGGGTTCACGCCATTCTCCTGCCTCAGCCTCCCGAGTAGCTAGGACTACAGGCAGCCGCCACCTCGCCCGGCTAATTTTTTGTATTTTTTAGTAGAGACAGGGTTTCACCATGTTAGCCAGCATGGTCTCCATCTCCTGACCTCGTGATCCGCCCGTCTCGGCCTTCCAAAGTGCTGGGATTACAGGCTTGAGCCACCGCGCTCGGCCAAGTGCATTTTTCAAAGAAACTAGGCTACCAGCACAGTGACTCTTGCAATGCCTTTAACCTATGCTTCTAGATGGAGTTAGCTACCTTGTATTATTAGACCTTTATGCTCTATTAGAACTGTCTTGGTGAGAAGCAAAATACACCTTTTGGTGTATTGCAGCAAAGTGTAATGGATGACATACAAAAACCGCGCTCAGAAACTAGGAGACAATGAGGGAATAGTAGATTGTAGAACTAATAACAAATAGATAGCTCCTCCTAGTAGTTAACTCTTCCACTGTGTTTATTCCATACCACTAGCTGTTAATATCACTAGATGATTTTAACTAATACTTTAATAAACGTTTGTTGATGTTGAAGGTGTCTCTTTGCAGAAACATAGCAAGTCCTCTTCCCTGCTGCTATTCATTTGCACTTATAATGTATTAATTGAATATTTGTTTTTGTAAACCACTTGGCTAGGCACTTTGGCATGTTATGGGAAGAACAAGACATTGATCCTGCCCTTAAGGACCTGAGAATTTATAAGGGGAGGTAAGACCTGAACGCAAAGCTCACTAGGTCAGAGTAGAGAACGGAGATGTTCTAATAATGCTGCTGAAGCACATGGTGAATGATGAGAAAGGACAAAAGGGATTTAGAAGGCCTTGAAGGGAGTTAATGCTTGCATTTGTGATTATTTGAGAGGAGTGCTTTAGACATGAAGAAAAACACTGCAACAGGAAATGTTTGGAAAATAAGAAAATAATCTCATAAGGCTGAAAAGGCAGATGGGAAGAGACTCTGAGTGACATGTCAAAGGTTGTTTTTAAAAACATCTCAGAGGCTCCTGAATGTCATACAAAGGATTTAAAAATGTTTTGGTAGGCAACAAGTAGCCAGAGAAGATTTCTAAGCAGAAAATTGTACAGCCAGACATATGCTTTAGGAAAGCTAACATACTAATAACAAGTAGAATGGAAGTGGTCTCCAGTCATCAAACAAATTTTAAAAGAAACAGCCAGAACGTCTGGAGGCAAAAACAAACAAACAAAAACAAAAAACAAAACACAAATTTCATGATGACTTCAACAGTCTGATGAAAGCTTACTAGACTGTGAACAAGGAGATTAGAAGTAGGAAAAGAAAGGCAATGACAAAGTCAAGAGATGTTGAAAATGTGTAACTGCTAGGCTTTGAAGATGGATGGGATGTGAGGAACATGAGAGATGGAAGTGACTGTCATATTCAGTCTGGCTAACTGGAAAGATTGCAATATCATTAATGGAGACAAGGAACACAAGAAGAAGAAAAGGTATGGAGGTGTTGATGATGTGTTTGATTTTTAAAAACAGCTCTGAAGAGGAGCACTTCTCAAACTTTAAGGTACATGCGAATTACACGAGGATTTTGCTAAAATGAAGATTGATTCACTAGGTGAGGAGCAGGGTTTGAGTTTCTACATTTATAACAAGCTTGCAAGAAAAGTCAATATCACTGGGCCTCAGATCACACTTTAAAGCAGCAAGGCTGCAGAGGATAGCAGGCTCAGTACTCAGGGAGAATTTTGGTAGAATAAGGCAGGCCTGCCCAGTAGAAGTGCCAAGAAATATATTTGAGCAAAATACTAATTTAAAAATCTACATAAAAGGAAAAAACATGCTTTAGGCAAAATACATTTTTTAATTAGCACATTTATTTTTAAAGTACTTTTAACTTTTTTGCTACTTATTTAAAGCACCCATATGCATGTATGCATACTCATTCTTCAGCTTCACACATACAACAAACATACAATTTTTTACTCATTACATAATTTTATTTCACATAGAAATTCCTAATAAACACCTAAGTGTCTTGGGGAAAGCCAATATCTACACTGACAAATTAAGATGGAGAACTAAGAAATTAATGCTTTTTTATCATATCATTTTTACATAAAGGACACACAAAACGCGCTGTAAGTTGCTCTTTCTCCATCCCCACACATTCAGAATAAATGTAATCATATGGACAAATAATTCTTTCATCTTGTAATTCTCAGGAAGAAATGTGAATTATCTCTATATGGTACCTCATCACTAGTCAGTAAGTGAACATTTTGGTCAGATACAATAGTTGGCATGATGTAATATAAATTAAATATTTCATTAATTTTATATCTTCTCTAAAGAATTGGGCTAACTCGTCCCATATGCGAAGACGCAGTTGGATCTTATTTAATAGGCAGGGAAGGTACATTGATATAACATGAGTACTTGACTGTGTACAACTTCTCAGGGAACTTATGCATTTACTTTTAACCAAGAAGTTGGTTTCTCTATCGTCAAAAAGAAAGAACATCAAAACAGCCAAGATACCTGCTGTGGAAATGTCTCTTTCATTGGTCTCTGAAATCTTTATTTTATGCTGACTTTCATAAGAAGTATCTAATCTTCCCTACTCGGTCACCTGGGAAGCTGCGATGTTAACTGCCAAGGACTTGCGTGGCAAAAAAAAAAAATACTGAAACTAAAGGACAAGAAGAGGCTCCACATGAATCAGCAAGCAGGGTCAGTGTGAGTCCCATCCCAGGCGTGCCTTGTGAATTTGTAAGAGGAAATACAGAGCCTTGCAGGTGGCATTTCCCCTGGCAATTAGTTTTCAGAAGGCTCCCTGCAAATTATCAGCAGGAATGATGAGCCTATTTCCAAAGCCCTTTCCAACAACCTTCAGATTTCCGGCATTCAGATTGCACTTAAAAATAACAATCAACTTACCAATCTTTTTAGCAGCCTTCTAAATAGGTTGCTGTTCAAAGAAATAATAGGAGAGGCAGACTGAGAAAACAGCAGGCACTTGATAAAGGCTACTATGAATGACTGAGTGAAATGAATGAATATATAAGGGCTTGAATGAAAAGCCTACAAATGCCAGAGTCTGAATCTGTAAATGATCAGAAAAGTATTTTTCCTAAGGGAATTATTTCATCTCAATTTGGAAATACTAATTTCTGGTCTCAGAGAGTACATATAAACTAGTTTCTCTTACAGTCGATTCACATTTATAAAAGTAGGGTTTTTTTTTTTTTTTCAGACAAAGCACATTATAAGAAAAAGAAAAAAAAAACTGATAGCTTTGTTATGTCCTCTGTCTAAGCCTTTGAATCTCTTTGATTGAAATGAGAAACCTGTTCCTGCTGGCTTTCATCCAGTGTTGCAGCACTTCAAGGAAGTTTCAGCTGCATTAGACTTGCTCTCAGCCCATTAAAACCCATAAACCTTAGGGAGACTTCAGAGGGACCCAAAATAGGAAGAAGAATAGGTCCTCCTCTGCTGCTATCCAAATCCATTTCCCACAGTCAGTATGATTTATATGAAGTCAATTTGTTTTCTTTTTTACCTTTTAAAGGGAACTTTATTTTATATTTTATTATCCATATTTAATATGTAAAACATGATTTTTGAATATATGTATATACATAGTAAGATGATTACTACCATCAAAAAGATTTTCATATCTATCTCCTCTCATAGTTATCCCTTTTTTTGTGGTTAGTGATATGGTTTGGCTATGTCCCCACCCAAATCTCATCTTGAATTGTAGCTCCCACAATTCCCATGTATCATGGGAGGGAGCTGGTGAGAGGTAATTGAATCAAGGGGGTGAGTCTTTCCCATGCTATTCTTGTGATCATGAAGAAGTCTCATGAGATCTGATGGTTTGATAAAGGGAAGTGTCCCTGCACACGCTGTCTTCTCTTGTCTGCCATGTGAGACATGCCTTCAGTTTCAGCCATGATTATGAGGCCTCCCCAGCCACATGGAGCCATGAGGCCATTAAACCTCCTTCTACTGTAAATTGCCCAGTCTTGGGTATGTCTTTATTAGCAGTGTGAAAGTGGACTAGTATGCTAAGGATACCTAAAATCCAAAAAAAATGGCAGATAGGAGACAGAATTAGATGACAACTCCAACTCAGACAGAAAAAGCAGCTTGTGGAGACTCACATCGTAAACTTTTGCTCCAAAAACTACTGCAGGAATATATCAGGAAAGCCAAGAGAATCCACAGACCCTATGAAGGAGACAGATTGCTCCTACAGAACCTGGGAGACAGCGCAAATACTGTGAATGCCCAAACTGTGAAAGTGGGAAAGGGGGATTGTCTGCCCCTGAACACACACCCTCACTGAAGGTCCAGATCACAGGAGAAGAATTTGACCTTACCTGGAGCTGAGATAATTTAGAGAGCAGAGTGAAATACAGGGGTAGAGGAAGAAGCAGGAAAAGACCTGTAGGCACTCTTGGTCCCCAGGGAAGCCATTTCTGACTTGTCTCTCAGGGGTCCTTGGGGAAGGCTGCCAGAGGAACTGGGAAAAGACCACAGGGAGAAGGAAACCTCCAGATGAATTGTGTAATAATTCCAAGTGAACAGGAAGTTTTCTGACCAGAATTCGGGAGAGAGCATGAATATGGTGTGCAGACTTGACAGGCAGGGAGGTGAGAAAGCCCTGCTTACTTTCTCAGTTTGGAGGCTGGTATCCTGGGGCAAGTTCTCAGCCCTGTTTGCCCACTGCCTGGAAACAAACTCGGTGCTGTTAGGGGGGTGTGTGGTGGGAATGAGACCGGCTTTTTAAGTTGCACGTGACCTGGATGAGGCCTATACTGCAGAAAGCCCAACCCAAAAAGAGTCTGAGCTCAGCCATGCCTAACCCTGCCTCCACTTGATGGTTCTTCCCACCCACCCTGGTAGCTAAAGACAAATATCATATTTTCTTGGGAGTTCTAGGGCCCCATCCACAGTCTGATCCTCCCTATATTACCACACCTCATGCTTTCTTGAAAGTGCCAATTCCTAGCAGGAGGCCATCCAGCATAAAACTAGTGCAATGAACAATAATAATACAACTAATGACGCTCACAGAGTCCATTTCACTACCCTGCCACCTCCACCAGAGCAGGTGCTGGAATCCATGGCTGAGAGACCTGAAGACGGTTCACATCACAGGACTCTGTGCAGACACCCCCCAGTACCAGCCAGGAGCCTGGTTGCCCACTGAGTGGCTAGATCCAGAAGGGAAATAACAATCACTACAGTAAGGCTCTCAGCAAGCCACATCCCTAGGAAAAGGTGAGTACAATATCAAGGGAGTACCCCATAAGACAAAAGAATCTGAACAGCAGCCTTGAGCTCCAGATCTTCCCTTTGAGATAGCCTACCCAAGTGAGAAGGAACCAGAGAAAATTCTGGCAATATGACAAAACAAGGTTCTTTAACACTCTCCCAAAATCACACTAGCTTGCCAGCAACAGGTCCAAACCAAGAAGAAATCCCTGAATTGCCAGAAAAAAGAATTCAGATGGTTGATTATTAAGCTACTCAAGGAGGCACCAGAGAAAGGCGAAGTCTGACTAAAGGAAATTAAAAAATAATGATACAACAAATGAAGGAAAAAATCTTCAGTGAAATAGATAGCATACATAAAAAATAATCACAACTTCAGGAAATAAAGGACACACTTAGAGAAATGCAAAATGTACTGAAAAGCCTCAGCAACAGAAACAAAAAAGCAGAAGAAAGAACTTCAGAGTTGAAGACAATGTTTTAAAAATAACACAATCTAACAAAAACAGAGAAAAGAATTTTTAAAATGAACAAAGTCTCCAAGAAGTTTGGGATTATGTTCAACAATCAAACCTAAGAATAATTGGTGCCCCTGAGGAAGAAGACAAATCTAAAAGTTTGGAAAACTTATTTGGGGGAATAATAAAGGAAAACTTCCCTGGCCTTGCTAGAGGTCTAGACATCCAAATACAAACCCAAGGAGCACCTGGGAAATTCATCACAAAAAGATCATCACCTAGGCACATAGCCATCAGGTTATCTAAAGTCAAGAGAAAGGAAAAAAATCTTAAGAGCATTGCAGCAAAAACATGAGGTAACCTATAAAGGAAAACCTATCAGGTTAACAGAAACCCTACAAGCTAGAAGGGATTGGGGCCCTATCTTCAGCCTCCTTAAACAAAACAATTATTAGCCAAGAATTTCGTATCCAGTGAGACCAAACTTCATCAATGAAGAAAAGATACATGCTTTTTCAGACAAACAAGTGCAGAGAGAATTCACCACTAACAGGCCAGCACTACAGGAACTGCTAAAAGAAGCCCTAAATCTTGAAACGAATCCTGGAAACACATCAAAACAGAAACTATTTAAAGCACAAATCTCACAAGACCTATGATGTGGTGTGGCAGTATCCTCGCCCAAATCTCATCTTGAATTCCCATGTGTTGTGGGAGGGATCCAGTGGGAGGTAATTGAATCATGGGAGCAAGACATTCCTGTGATGGTTCTCATGATAGCAAGTAAGTCTCATGAGATCTGATGGTTTTAGAAATGGGAGCTTTCCTGCACAAGCTCTCTTCTCTTCTCTTGTCTGCCTCCATATGCGATGTGCCTTTCAATTTCCACCATAATCGTGAGGCCTCCCAGCCTCATGGAACTGTAAATCCATTAAGCTTCTTTATTTTGTAAATTGCCCAGTCTCAGGTATGTCTTTATCTGCAGCATGAAAACGGACTAATGCAGTAAATTGGTACCAGTAGAGTGGAGGGCTGCTGAAAAGATTGAAACAGAGGTTGAAACAGTTTGGACTGCTCAGAAGAAGACAGGAAACTGTGGGAAAGTTTGGAACTCCCTAGCAACGTGTTGAATGGCTTTGGCAAAAATGCTTGTAATGATATGGATAATAAAATCCAGGCTGAGGTGGTCTCAGATGGAGATGAGGAACTTGTGGGGGAACTAGAGCAAAGGTGACTCTTGTTATGTTTTAGCAAAGAGACTGGTGGCATTTTATCCCTGCCCTAGAAATTTGTGGAACTGTGAACTTGAGAGAGATGATTTAGGGTATCTGGGGGAAGAAATTTCTAAGCAGCAAAGCATTCAAGATGTGACTTGGGGGTTGTTAAAGGCATTCAGTTTCAAAAGGGAAACAGAGCATAAAAGTTTGGAAAATTTGCAGCCTGGCAATGTGATAGATAAGAAAATTCCATTTTCTGAGAAGTTCAAGATGGCTGCATAAATTTGCATAAATAACAAGGAGTTGAATGTTAATCATCAAGACAGTGGAGAAAATGTCTCCAGGGCATATCAGAGACATTTGCAGCAGCCCCTCCCATCACAGGCCCAAAGGTTTAGGAGGAAAAATGGTTTTGTGGGCCAGGCTCAGGGTCCCTCTGCTGTGTGCAATCTAGGAACTTGGGGCCCTGCATCCCGGTTGTTCTAATCATGGCTGAAAGGGGCCAATGTAAAGCTTGGGCCATGGCTTCAGAGGGTGCAAGCCCAAAGTCTTGGCAGCCTCCATGTGGTGTTGAGCCTGTGCATGCACAGAAGTCAATAATTGGGGTTTGAGAACCTCAATCTAGATTTCAGAGGATATATGGAAATGCCTGAATGTCCAGGAAGAAGTTTGCTGCAGGGGCAGAACCTTCATGCAGAACGTCTGCTAGGGCAGTGTGGAAGGGAAATGTGGGATTGGAGCCCCCACACAGAGTCCCTACTGTGGCACCGTTTAGTGGAGCTGTGAGAAGAGGGCCACCGTCCTCCATATCCCAGAATGGTAGATCCACTTGCAGTTTGCACCGTACACCTCAAAAAGCCACAGACACTCAGCACCAGTCCATGAAAGCAGCTAAGAGGGAGGCTATACCCTGCAAAGCCGCAGGGGCAGAGCTGCTCAAGGCTGTGGGAGTCCACTTCTTTCATCAGAATGACCTGGTTGTGAGACATAGAGTCAAAGGAGATCATTTTGGAGCTTTAAGATTTGACTACTTGACTGGATTTTGGACTTGTGTGGGGCCTGTAGCCCCTTTGTTTTGGCCAATTTCTCTGATTTGGAACAGCCATATTTATACAATACCTATTCATCCATTGTATATAGGAAGTAACTAACTTGCTTTTTATATTACAGACTCCTAAGTAGAAGGGATTTGTCTTATCTCAGATGAGACTTTGGACTGCGGACTTTTGAGTTAATGCGGAAATGAGCTAAAGTTTGGGAGACTGTTGGGAAAGCATGATTGGTTTTGAAATGTGAGGACATGAGATTTGGGAGGGGCAGGGACAGAGTGATATGGTTTGGCTATGTCCCCATCCAAATCTCATTTTAAATTCCCACGTGTTGTGGGAGGGACCCGGTGGGAGGTAATTGAATCAAAGGAACAGGTCCTTCCCATGATGTTCTCGTGATAGCAAATAAGTCCCATGAGATCTGAAGGTTTTCAAAACGGGAGTTTCCGGACCAGGCACAGTGGCTGATGCCTATAATCCCAGCCCTTTAGGAAGCCAAGGCAGGTAGATCACCTGATGTCAGGAGTTTGAGACTGCAACCTGGGAGCAGAGGTTGCAGTGAGCTCAGATAGTGTCACTGCACTCCAGCCTGGGCAACAAGAGAGAAACTCCATCTGAAAAAAAACAAAAACAAAAACAAACAAACAAACAAAATAAAATGGGAGTTTCCCTACACAAGCCCTCTTCTCTTCTCTTGTCTGCCACCATGTGAGATGTGCCTTTCACCAGCTGCCATGGTTGTGAGGCCTCCCCAACCACGTGGAACTGTAAGTCCATTAAACCTCTTTCTTTTGTAAGTTGCCCAGTCTCAGATATGTCTTTATCAGCAGCATGAAAATGGACTAATACGACCTGTAAAACAAAAAGACAATAAATAAATAAAAACCAAGGTATTCAGGCAACAAATGACACAATGAATGGAATAGTACCTTACATCTCAATAATAACTTTGAATGTAAATGGCCTAAATGCTCCACTTAAAAGATACAGAATTGCAGAATGGATAAGAATTCACCAGCCAAGTATCTGCTGCCTTCAAGATACTCACCTAACACATAAGGACTCACATAAACTTAAGGTAAAGGGTGGAAAGACATTCCATGCAAATTGACACCAAAAGCTAGCAAGATTAGCTATTCTTATATCAGATGAAACAAACTTTAAAGCAACAGCAGTTTTAAAAGACAAAGAGGGACATTATATAACGATAAAAGGCCTTGTCCAACAGGAAAATATCACAATCCTAAATATATATGCACCGAACACTGGAGCTTCCAAATTTATAAAATAATTACTACTAAACCGAAGAAATGAAATAGACAGCAACACAATAATAATGGGGGACTTCAATACTGCACTGACAGCACTAGACAGGCCATCAAGACAGAAGGTCCACAAAGAAACAATGGATTTAAACTATACCCTAGAACAAATGGCATTAACAGCAGGTATTTACAGAACATTGTAACCAACAACCACAGAATACACATTCTATTCATCAGCACATGGAACTTTCTCCAAGATAGACCATATGCTAGGGCACCAAACAAGTCTCAATAAAGTTAAGAAAATTGAAATTATACCAAATATTTTCTCAGACCACAGTGGAATAAAATTGGAAATCAACTCCAAAAGGAACCTTTAAAACCATGCAAATACATGGAAATTAAATAACCTGCTCCTGAATGATCACTGGGTCAATAATGACATCAAGATGAAAATATAAAAATTCTTTGAACTGAACAATAATAGTGATATGACCTATCAAAACCTTTGGGATACAGCTAAAGTAGTGCTAAGAGGAAAGTTCACAGCATTAAATGTCTACATCAAAAAGTCTGAAAAAGCACAAATAAACATCTAGGGTCATACCTCAAGGAACTAGAGAAATAAGAACAAACTAAGCTCAAACCCAGCAGAAGAGAAGAAATAACAAAGGTAAGAGCAGAACTAAGAGCAGAGCTAAATTGAATTGAACAAAAAAATACAGAAGACAAATGAAACAAAATGCTGGTTCTAAGAAAAGATAAAATTGTTAGACCATTAGCAAGATTTACCAAGAAAAGAGAGCAGATCAAAATAAGCTCAATTAGAAATGAAATGGGAACTATTACAACTGAAAGCACAGAAATACAAAATTTCATTCAAGATTACTATGAGCACCTTTACGCACACAAACGTGAAAACTCAGAGGAGATGGATAAATTCCTGGAAATATACAATCCCCCTAACTTAAATCAGGAAGAATTAGAAACCCTGAACAGATCAATAACAAGCAGTGAGATTGAAACAGTGGTTTTAAAATTACCAAATAAAAAATAAGTCCAGGACCAGACGGATTCACAGTTGAATTCTATCAGACACTCAAAGAAGAATTGGTACCATTCCTATTGGCACTATTCCACAAGAAAGAGAAAGACGGAATCCTCCCTAAATCATTCTGTGAAGCCAGTATCACCCTAATACTAAAATCAGGAAAGGACATAACAAAAAAAAAAAAAAAAAAAAGAAAGAAAACTGCAGACCAATATCCCTGATGAACATAGATGCAAAAATCCTTAACAAAGTACTAGCTTACTGAAACCAACAGCATATCAAAAAGATAATCCACCATGATCAACTGGGTTTTATACCAGGGATACAGGGACGGTTTAACATACACAAGACAATAAATGTGATATACCACAAAAACAGAATTTTTTAAAAAATCACACGATCATCTGAATAGATGCAAAAAAAGAATTTGACAAAACACAGCATCCCTTTATGATTAAAATCCTCACCGAAATCAATATCCAAGGGACATACCCTAACCCTAACCCTAACCCAACATAATAATGAAAGGAGAAAAATTGAAAAAATTCCCTCTGAGAACTTGAATGAGACAAGGATGCCCACTCTTACCACTTCTATTCAACACAGTACTGGAAGTCCTAGCCAGAGCAATCAGACAAGAGAAAGAAATAAAGGGCATCCAAATCGGTAAAGAGGAAGTCAAACTGTCACTGTTTGCTGATGAGATGATTGTATACCTAGAAAACCCTAAAGACTCCTCCAAATAGGTCCTAGAACTAATCGATGAATTCAGCAAAGTTTCAGGATACAAAATTTATGTACAGAAATCAGTAGCTTCACTATACACCAACAGTGATCAAGCTGAGAATCAAATCAAGAACTCAACCCATTTTACAATAGTTGCAAAAAAAAAAAAACTTAGGAATATACCTAACCAAGGAGGTGAAAAACCTTGACAAGGAAAACTACAAAACATTGCTGAAAGAAATTATAGATGACACAAACAAATGGAAAAACATCCCATGCTCATGGATGGGTAGAACCAATGTTGTGAAAATGACCATCCTGCCAAAAGCAATCTACAAATTCAATGCAATTTCCATCAAAATACCACCATCATTACTCACAGAACTAGAAAAAAAAATTCTAAAATTCATATGGAAAAAAAAGGAGCCTGTGTAGCCAAAGTAAGACAAAGCAAAAACAACAAATCAAGAGGAATCACATTACCTGACTTCAAACTACACTATAAGGCCATAGTCACCAAAAGAGCATGGTACTGGTATAAACATAGGCACATAGAACAATAGAACAGAATAGAGAACCCAGAAATAAACCCAAATACCCACAGCCAACTGATTTTTGAAAAAGCAAACAAAAACCTAAAGTGGGAAATGGACATCCTATTCAACAAATGGTACTGGGATAATTGATAAGCCACATGTAGGAAAATGAAACTGGATTCTCATCTCTCACCTTATACAAAAATCAACTCAAGATGCATCAAGGACTTAAATGCAAGCCCTGAAACTATAAAACTTCTAGAAGATAACATCAGAAAAACCCTTCTAGACATTGGCTTAGGCAAAGACATCATGATCAAGAACCCAAAAGGAAATGCAACAAAAACAAACATAAATAGGCGGGACTTAATTAAATTAAAGAGCTTCTGCATCACAAAAGGAAAAGTCGGCAGAGTAAACTAAGAGTGGGAGAAAATTTTCACAATCTATACATCTGACAAAGGCCTAATATCCAGAATCTACAAGGAATTTAAACAAATTAGCAAGAAAAATGAAACAATCCCATCAATAAGTGGGCTAAGGGAATGAAGAAACAGTTCTCAAGAGAAGATATACAAATGGCCAACAAACATATGAAAAAATGCTCAACATCACTAATGATCAGGGAAATGCAAATCAAAACCACATGTGATATCAACTTACTCCTGCAAGAATGGCCATAATCAAAAAATCAAAAAATAGTAGATGGTGGTGTGCATGTGGTGAACAGGAAACACTTTTACACTGCTGGTGGGAATTTAAGCTAGTACCACCACTATGGAAAAATGTGGAGATTTCTTAAAGAACTAAAAGTAGAACTACCATTTGATCCAGCAATCCCACTACTTAGTATCTACCCAAAAGAAAAGAAGTAATTATGCAAAAAGGATACTTGCACATGCATGCTTATAGCAGCACAACATGCAATCACAAAAATATGGAAAAAGCCCAAATGCCCATCAATGAACAAGTGGAAAAAGAAATTATGAGATATATACACACATATATACATATATATGTGTGTATATATATATATATATATATATATAAAGGAATACTACTCAGCTATAAAAAGAAACAAATTAAAGCCATTCATATCAACCTGGATAGAACTGGAGAATAATATTTCAGGTGAAATACTCAGGAATGGAAAACCAAACATCGTATCTTCTCACTCATAAGTGGGAGCTAAGCTATGAGGATGCAAAGGCATAAGAATGATACAATGGACTTTGGGGACTTGAGGGAAAAGGTGGAAAGTAAGTGAGGGATAAAGACTACAGATTGGGGGGGCACACGCAAGATGGCCGAATAGGAACAGTTGCAACCTCCAGCTTCCAGCGTGAGTGACACAGAAGACAGGTGACTTCTGCATTTTGAACTGAGTTCATCTCACTGGGGCATGTTGCACAGTTGGCACTGGTCTGTGGGTGCAGCCCGACCAGTGAGAGCTGAAGCAGGGTGAGGCATCGCCTCACCTGGGAAGTGCAAGGAAGAAGGGAATTCCTTTTCCTAGCCAAAGGAAATTGAGACACACAACACCTGGAAAATTGGGTAACTCCCACCCTAATACTCTGCTTTACCAAGGGTCTTAGCAAACGGCAAACCAGGAGATTATATCCAACACCTGGCCCAGAGGGTCTCATGCCCACGGAGCCTCCCTCATTGCCAGCACAGCAGTCTGAGATCTAACTGCAAGGTGGCAGTGAGGCTGGGGGAGGGGTGCCCGCCATTGCTGAGGCTTAAGTAGGTAAAAAAGCGGCTGGGAAGCTCGAATTGGGTGGAGCCCAACAAAGCTCAAGGAGGCCGGCCTGACTCTGTAGACTCCTCCTCTGGGGACAGGGCATAGCTAAACAAAAAGCAGCAGAAACCTTGGCAGAGGAAAATGCCCCCGTCTGACAATTTTGAAGAGAGCAGTGGATCTCCCAGCATGGAGGTTGAGATCTGAGAATGGACAGACTGCCTGCTCAAGTGGGTCCCTGATCCCTGAGTAGCCTAACTGGGAGATATCCCCCACTAGGTGCAGACCGACATCTCACACCTCACACGGCAGGGTACACCCCTGAGACGAAGCTTCCAGAGCAAGAATCAGACAGCAACGCTCGCTGTTCAGCAATATTCTATCTGCTGCAACCTTTGCTGCTGATACCCAGGCAAACAGCGTCTGGAGTGGACCTCAAGCAAACTCCATCTGACCTACAGCAGAGGGTCCTGACTGTTAGAAGGAAAACTAACAAACAGAAAGGACACCCACACCAAAACCCCATCAGCATTAGTACGTCACCATCATCAAAGACCAAAGGCAGATAAAACCACAAAGATGGGGAAAAAGCAGTGCAGAAAAGCTGGAAATTCAAAAAATCAGAGCGCATCTCCCCCTCCAAAGGAACGCAGCTCACCGCCAGCAACAGAACAAAGCTGGACGGAGAATGAATTTGACGGGGTTGAGAGAAGAAGGCTTCGGTCAATCAAACTCAGAGCTAAAGTAGGGACTGCATAACCAGCACAAAGAAACTAAAAACCTTGAAAAAAGAATGGATGAATGGATAACTAGAATAATCAATGCAGAGAAGATCTTAAAAAAACTGATAGAGATGAAAACCGTAACACAAGAACTACGTGACAAATGCACAAGCTTCAATAACCAACTCGATCAACAGGAAGAAAGAGTATCAGCAATTAAAGATCAAATGAATGAAATGAAGTGAGAAGAGAAGGGTAGAGAAAAAAGAGTAAAAGAAATGAACAAAGTCTCCAAGAAATATGGGATTATGGGAAAAGACCAAATCTACATCTGATTGGTGTGCCTGAAAGCGACGGGGAAAATGGAACCAAGTTGGAAAACACTCTACAGGATATCATCCAGGAGAACTTCCCCAACCTAGAAAGGCAGGCCAACATTCAAATTCAGGAAATACAGAGAATGCCACAAAGATACTCCTCACGAAGAGCAACTACAAGACACATAATTGTCAAATTCACCAAAGTTGAAATGAAGGAAAAAATCTTAAGGACAGCCAGAGAGAAAGGTCGGGTTACACACAAAGGGAAGCCCATCAGACTAACAGCAGATTTCTCGGGAGAAACTCTCCAAGGCAGAAGAGAGTGGGGACCAATATTCAACATTCTTAAAGAAAAGAATTTTCAACCCAGAATTTCATATCCAGCCAAACTAAGTTTCATAAGTGAAGAAAAAATAAAATCCTTTACAGACAAGCAAATGCTTAGAGATTTTGTCACCACCAAGCCTGCCCTACAAGACATCCTGAAGGAGGCACTAAACATGGAAAGGAACAACAGGTACCAGCCATTGCAAAAACATGTCAAAATGTAAAGTCCATCGATGCTAGGAAGAAACTGCATCAACTAGCGAGCAAAATAACCAGCTAATATCATAATGACAGGATCAAGTTCACACATAACAATATTAACCTTAAATGTAAATGGACTAAATGATCCAATCAAAAGACACAGACAGGCAAATTGGATACAGAGTCAGGACCCATCAGTTTGCTGTATTCAGGAGACCCATTTCACATGCAGAGAACACATTGGCTCAAAATAAAGGGATGGAGGAAGATCGACCAAGCAAATGGAGAACAAAAAAAGCAGGGGTTGCAATCCTAGCCTCTGATAAAAACAGACTTTAAACCATCAAAGATCAAAAGAAACAAAGAAGGCCATTATATAATGGTAAAGGGATCAATTCAACAGGAAGAGCTAACTATTCTAAATATATATGTACCCAATACAGGAGCACCCAGAGTCATAAAGCAAATCCTTAGAGACTTACAAAGAGGCATAGATCCCCATACAATATAATGGGAGACTTTAACACCCCACTGTCAACATTAGACAGATCAACAAGACAGAAAGTTAACAAGGATATCCAGGAATTGAACTCAACTCTGCACCAAGTGGACCTAGTAGACAACTACAGAACTCTCCACTCCAAATCAACAGAATATACATTCTTCTCAGCACCACATCACACTTATTCCAACTGACCACATAGTTGGAAGTAAAGCACTCCTTAGCAAATGTAAAAGAACAGAAATTATAGCAAACTCTCTCACAGAACACAGTGCAATCAAACTAGAACTCAGGACTAGGAAACTCAATCAAAACCACCCAACTACATGGCAACTGAACAACCTGCTCCTGAATGACTACTGGGTACATAACGAAATGAAGGCAGAAATCAACATATTCTTTGAAACCAATGAGAACAGAGATATAACATACCAGAATCTCTGGGACACATTTAAAGCAGTATGTAGAGGGAAATTTATATAATAAATGCCCACAAGAGAAAGCAGGAAAGATCTAAAATTGACACCCTAACATCACAATTGAAAGTACTAGAGAAGCAAGAGCAAACACATTCAAAAGCTAGCAGAAGGCAAGAAATAACTAAGATCAGAGCAAAACTGAAGGTGATAGAGACACAAAAAAACTCTCCAAAAATCAATGAACCCAGGACCTGGTTTTTTGAAAAGATCAACAAAATTGATAGACAACTAGCAAGACTAATAAAGAAGAAAAGAGAGAATAATCAAATAGACTCAATAAAAAATGATAAAGACAATATCACCACTGACCCCACAGAAATACAAACTACCATCAGAGAATACTATAAACACCTCTACACAAATAAACTAGAAAACCTAGAAGAAATGGATAATTTCCTGGACACTTACACTCTCCCAAGACTAAACCAGGAAGAAGTTGAATCCCTGAATAGGCCAATAGCAGGCTCTGAAATTGAGGCAATAATGAATAGCCTACCAACCAAAAAAGTCCAGGACCAGATGGATTCACCGCCAAATTCTACCAGAGGTAGAAGGAGAACTTGGTACCATTCCTTCTGAAACCATTCCAATCAATAGAAAAAGAGGGAATCCTCCCTAACTCATTTTATGAGGTCAACATCATCCTGATACCAAAGCCTGACAGAGATACAACCAAAAAAGAGAATTTTAGACTAATATCCCTGATGAACATCGATGCAAAAATCCTCAATAAAATACTGGCTAAGTGAATCCAGCAGCACACCAAAAAGTTTATCCACCATAATCAAGTGGGCTTCATCCCTGGGATGCAAGGCTGGTTCAACATATGCAAATCAATAAACGTAATGCAGCATATAAACAGAACCAAAGACAAAAACCACATGATTATCTCAATAGATGCAGAAAAGGCCTTTGACAAAATTCAACAGCCCTTCATGCTAAAAAGTCTCAATAAATTTGGTATTGATGGAACATATCCCAAAATAATAAGAGCTATTTATGACAAACCCACAGCCAATATCATACTGAATGGGTAATAACTAGAAGCATTCCCTTTGAAAACTGGCACAAGACAAGGATGCCCTCTCTCCATTCCTATTCAACATTGTGTTGGAAGTTCTGGCTAGGGCAATCAGGCAAGAGATAGAAATAAAGGGTATTCAGTTAGGAAAAAAAGAAGCCAAATTGTCCCAGTTTGCAGATGACATGATTGTATATTTAGAAAAACCCATCGTCTCAGCCCAAAATCTCCTTAAGCTGATAAGCAACTTCAGCAAAGTCTCAGGATACAAAATCAATGTGCAAAAATCACAAGCATTCTTATACACCAGTAACAGACAAACAGAGAGCCAAATCATGAATGAACTCCCATTCACAATAGCTTCAAAGTGAATAAAATACCTAGGAATCCAACTCACAAGGGATGCGAAGGACCTCTTCAAGGAGAACTACAAACCACTGCTCAGTGAAATAAAAGAGGACACAAACAAATGGAAGAACATACCATGCTCATGGATAGGAAGAATCAATATTATGAAAATGGCCATACTGCCCAAGGTAATTTATAGATTCAATACCATCCCCATTAAGCTACCAATGACTTTCTTCACAGAATTGGAAAAAACTGCTTTAAAGTTCATATGGAACCCAAAAAACCCCACATTGCCAAGACCATCCTAAGCCAAAAGAACAAAGCTGGAGGCATCACGCTACCTGACTTCAAACTATACTACAAGGCTACAGTAACCAAAACAGCATGGTACTGGTACCAAAACAGAGATATAGACCAATGGAACAGAACGGAGCCCTCAGAAATAATGCCACACATCTACAACCATCTGATCTTTGACAAACCTGACAAAAACAAGAAATGGGGAAAGGATTCCCTATTTAATAAATGGTGCTGGGAAAATTGGCTAGCCATAAGTAGAAAGCTGAAACTGGATCCTTTCCTTACTCCTTATACGAAGATTAATTCAAGATGGATTAGAGACTTAA